>NW_002476267.1:37594-83344 GCF_000189635.1 Tetrahymena thermophila SB210 | reverse complement strand
TATGATTAAATAGTTAATTAGAAGGAAAAAATGAAGAAAAAATTTGAAGTAATAAGATTAATTAATTGATAATAATAAAAGCAAAATTTGAAAATAAAATGATGAGCTAAATTAACAAAGAAAGAAAGAACAAAAAAAGCAAGCACAATAAAAAGAAAAAGAAAAAAGAGGTTTGTTGTTTTAAATTAGTTTTTATAATTAAAATATCACAATCCAAAACAAATAAACTGTTTTTACATAAGGTCGAGTGTCAAATTCGAGAGATTAATGCAATTTGCTAAAGCAGAACCTAAGCCTGATGCACCTTCATCACCAATTTTATTGTAACTTTTTAAATATTGAAGAAAAAATATATGATTAAATAGTTAATTAGAAGGAAAAAATGAAGAAAAAATATGAAATAATAAGATTAATTAATTGATAATAAAAGAAAAATTTGAAAATAAAATGATGAGCTAAATTAACAAAGAAAGAAAGAACAAAAAAAGCAAGCACAATAAAAAGAAAAGAAAAAAGAGCTTTGTTGTTTTAAATTAGTTTTTAAAATTAAAATATCACAATCCAAAACAAATAAACTGTTCTTACCTAAGGTTAAATGTCAAATTTGAGAGATTAATGCAATTTGCTAAAGCAGAACCTAAGCTTGATGCACCCATTGCACTAATTATATTGTAACTTTTTAAATATTGAAGAAAAAATATATGATTAAATAGTTAATTAGAAGGATAAAATGAAGAAAAAATATGAAATAATAAGATTAATTAATTAATAATAAAAGCAAAATTTGAAAATAAAATGATGAGCTAAATTAACAAAGAAAGAAAGAACAAAAAAAGCAAGCACAATAAAAAGAAAAAGAAAAATGAGCTTTGTTGTTTTAAATTAGTTTTTAAAATTAAAAATATCACAATCCAAAACAAATAAACTGTTCTTACCCAAGGTTAAGTGTCAAATTTGAGAGATTAATGCAATTTGCTAAAGCAGAACCTAAGCCTGATGCACCTTCATCACCAAAATTATTCTTACTTTTTAAATATTGAAGAAAAAATATATGATTAAATAGTTAATTAGAAGGAAAAAATGAAGAAAAAATATGAAATAATAAGATTAATTAATAATTGATAAAATGAACAAAGAATTAAAAAATAAGAAATCATAATAAAAAGAAAAAGGAAAACAAATCAAATAAATTAAAAGAACTCTAATGTTTTAAATTAACTTTTATAATTAAAAATATAATAAAGTAAAACAAATAAATAGCTTTTATTAAGTGTAAGTTTTGATAGCAAAAATGAAGAAAAAATATCAAATAATAAAAAATGAATAATAAATAAATAAATAATTAAAAATTGAAATTAAAATTAAGTTAAAATAGCTAAAAAATTTAAGTTTTAATAAAAATCAATAAATAATGATGATAATTTCTTTTATATAAATTTTTTATTTAAATCAATTTAAAATTAAATATACAAAAATATTAATAATAATAAAAATAATATTTTTAAATTAAATATACCTCAGATTAATATGGAGAACCTAATGAGATAAAAGTGAAGAGCTTTTAAACTTTTTTTATTAATTAATATAAATTTAAAATATATTAATAAAAAAATAATAATTACTTTTTCTAAGCTATTGTAATATTTAATCTATTATATCATTTATTTTTTTTTTGAAAAATATTGAATAGCAGTTTATGAAATTTAATTAATTAATTAATAATAAATGGATAAAAAGAACAAATAAATATAATAATTAATTAATTATCAAATATTAATTTATATATTTGGTTTTATGAAGAGATATCACATTCACTATTTAAACTTAATATTTTTATTTAAAACATATACTTAAAAATATAGTAGGAATTAAAGACAGCCAGTTATTTATTTAGTAATATTTGAAAAAAATCTGGTAGTTAATGTTCTTAAGTATTATAAAAATAATGTTTATCAGTAGATTTTTCTGTTTTAGCTCTGTAATTTTAGGAATATTTATAATATTTCTAATTATAGCATTATGCCATACAAAAAAAAATTTGATGGTTTGCCTGACACTTATTATGAAATATATTTTTTATTTATTTATTTATTTATTTATTTATTAAAAAATCTAATTTATATATATTTTTTATAATAGAATTATAATTAATTATTAATTTAATTTATTATAATTTCAAAAATAAGGGGTCTTCTTGTAGGGATGGATCTTATGTTAGGAGGGTATCTTAATATAGAGATACACAATAGATAAAAAGATAAATTTTCATTAAATATTTCAGTGTCTAATTTATGACTATTAAAATTATGGTAAACTAATCTTTGATTACATTTGGTTTTTATACGTCCTTCTAGTTATTCTATTTATAATTGAATATGAATTCTTATTAATACTCATTCATTTAATTAAATTGTAATTATTAATTATTTTAGACACATTTTATTGCTAATTGCATAATAAATTTCTTTTCAAAAAAATTATGAAGATGAGCGAGCATATTTAGTCAGCTTAACCTTCTATTTTTGAATTAATTATAAGTTAGGGTTCTAGTGTATAGAACAGATGTTATCAGTTTTAGTTTTTGTGTTGATTTGATTATAAATCAATCAATTTCTAGTACTAAATCTATTAGATTTATTTAATTATTAATTATTTTTATATTATTACTTTTAAAGATGCCCTATGGAGTTGGAATTGGCTTAGATATCAGCTAAAAGAAATAAATTTAGTGAATAAACTGTTAGAACCTGTTAATATAAATTATCATTTTTAAAGATGAGTGGTGCTTTAAATATTATTTAAATTAGCTATTAATATTAATTCTTAAAATCAACTAAAAATTTCAGTGATCTGTAAGAGGTGATTATGAACTAATTAATTAATTAATTAATAAACTCAAAGAAAAATAAATAATATAAAATTCTATGTTGATTGAAATCTAATTTGAATGTTAAGTCAAATTATTATTTAAAGAAGAAAATTGATCTTATTTAATGTTTAGAACAAATGTTATCAGTTTTAGCTTTTGTATTGATTTGATTATAAATCAATTAATTTCTAGTACTAAATCTATTAGATTTATTTAATTTATCTAATTATTAATTCTTTTTATATTATTACTTTTAAAGATACCCTATTGAGTTAGAATTGGCTTAGATATCAGCTAAAAGAAATAAATTTAGTGAATAAACTTTTAGAACCTGTTAATATAAATTATCACTTATAAAGATGGGTGGTGCTTTAAATATTTGTTAAATTAGTTATTAATATTAATTCATTAAAATCAACTAAAAATTTCAGTGATGTGACAGAGTTGATTATGAATTAATTAATAAACTCAAAGAAAAATAAATAATTTAAAATTCTATGTTGATTGAAATCTAATTTGAGAGTTAAGTCAAATTATTATTTAAGAAGAAAATATTTTAACTTAATGATTCAAGTAGTATATGAATATTTTAAGAAACTATTATAAGATGTATACATTTTATCTATAATAATGTTATATGGCATGTCAGAGCAGATGTATATATAAATATATCCCTATGACATCTTGAATTAAGCTTTAACAATATAAATATACGAGTTAATTTACTGAGTTCAAATAAAAGTATAAAGTAGATTATTTTAAGGGATTAATTTATGGTTCTAGGCAAAATTTTTAGAAAGATAATTTTTAATTGATTCTATTAAAGAATAAGTTTAGCTATAATATGCTAGTATGTCTTCATAAATTTAGAATTTTTTTTTTAGAAATATTAATTGTTGTTTATTTTATTCCTAAAATTTATTTTAAATTGATACAAATTGTTTATAAAATTACCACTAACTAACTACCACTTTGTAGAACTAAAAAATTAAAATTAGAAAGAAATTATGAAAGAAATAAGCTAAAAATATGCAATACAGAGGTCTTTGTATTTAATTAAGATCGCTATTAATTGCTACAATTATTTTCTATCACTATTTAATTTGGTGATCGGTTTTTATTTTTACTGACAAAATTAATTAATTTAGCTTGATTAATATTTAACCTAAATAACTCAAAATTCAAATTAATAAATATATTTGGAGTTTAAGTAAGTAAACACAAATATTTAATTACAAGTGATTTACTTAAATAGTTTTTTTAATTATAATAAAACATCTAGATAGATTTCACTTCTTATTTATTCTTTAAAAAAAGAGTATTTATCTTAAAAAATAAATATAATAATTTATATTAAATAAAAATCAATTAAATTAAAATCATTGAAATGAATAAGAAGTTATCTCTACTCATACTATTTGCTTTTCTTTTAGCAACTACTTTTGCTTAAGATGAAGATTTGCTTGAAAATGAAAAAAAAAATAATACTACTACTGTTGCTGAGGATGATCAATAAGAAGAACAAACAACATCTAATCTTGAAGTTGTTAATCTTAGCCTCCGTAAATTTAAGCAAGAAAATGAAAAAGAAAGAAGATTAGGAGGATATGAAATGGATGAAGAAATGTAAAAGTAGGCTGCTCTAATGGAAGAAAAAATGAAAAAGATGGGAAAGAAAAGACCACTCATAAAAAAAGATGGAGATAAAAAGGTATTTGATTCAGCTGATTATTATAAAGAGAAAGAAGAAGCTGAAAAGAACTGATATACAATCTAACAAATTAATAAACAAACGAAAGAGCTAGATAAATTGTTTTTCTATGCTTACCTATTTATTTAGTTATGAATGAATAAATAAACAATATTTTTAAAAAAATTAAATTTTTTCATATTCAAAAAATCTGAATGTATGCATGTGTGTGTGTGTATGTGTATTGACAGTATATTTTTTTAATTAATTTTAACTAGAAAAATAGAATCCTATTTATTTCATTATTCTGTAATTTTGAATTAACAATTATGCTTAAAGAAACATAATCTGGTCAATCAAAACTTCTAAATTTTTAAGCTTAATGACTATTAAGATAAAATATATTAAAATTCTATTTATTTTTTATTTTGAATCTGAATTTGTAATAATAACAGTGAATTTAATGGTGAAATTTTAATCAGAAAATAAAAATTTTTATTATTTTAATATTATAAAGTAGGTTACATTCTTAATTTTATTTTCAAAACTATTTGCAAGTTTTTATATAAATGTAATTTTATAAATCAAAAAACTATTATAAAAAATAAATAAATCAGGTAATTTAAAATTATAAATTTTATTTTAAAAAAAATAAAAAAAGGCTTGAATGGTTAAATTTAATAATTTTTTATTTATTAAATTAATCTACTTTATAGCTTATTCATGAATTAAATTCTTGCATCTCAGCTTTCACAAGAATTTAATTCATGAAAGTGCTATATAAACAAGCATCACTTTTAAAATATAAAATATAAATTTCTTAAATTATTTTTGTATAATATAATCCTCAAGCATATAAATTTTTGTTTAATTATAATTAATGATTTTATTTATTTACTAAATTATTAACTAACTAACTAACTTATTTACCTACTTACTTTAATTAATTTATAAATTTTCTTTTATTTTAAGCCTCAATAAATAATTATTAAATTCATATGTTAATAGTAAGATCTAAGTACAAATCATATAATATCTAAACAGGATTAATGCTAAAATATCTGCTTAGATATTTTTTATAGGCTGTGATTTATAGTTGAAATTACTCATTTTCTAAAGACATTTATATTAATTTATTTTCTATTCCATTTATTGTAAAGATACTGATTTAATTATATAAAAGCAAGTTTTCAAAAAGTAATTTAAACATTGAAATTAATTCAAAATCATAATCATCGTAAACCTTTATAGTTTTTATTTCATCTAAAATTACCTAACCTTAATATATCTTTTTTTATATAAAATTATAATCAAGGCTTTAGTATAATCGGACTTCTTAGTATGTGAATTTAGAATCACTTATTTTCATTCTATGAAAATTCTTTTATAAAGAAACTATCTCAGCCTTTTAAAAGTAGAAGAGTAGAATCTTTTAAATTAACTAATCTATTTTTAAAAAATATTAGATACCATTAATCTAGTTTACATCTAAATTAATAATTAGAAATTTTAATCTTTTAAATATTTTTTAACTTTCTTTGTACTATTTTGTAAGCAATTTTAATTGTTAAAAACTATTTATTCTTATTATTTTTGGTCCTTTGAAGTAGCTTAGTATCACATAATCAATAAGAGAAACTATCTTCATTATAATTTAAAATATAGACAATGCCAGAATTATTAGCGCTTATATTTAAAAGCACAAACTTTCATCTTTAAATATTCTAAAATGCTAAATGAAAAATTAAACAAAAACATAGACAATCTAAGTAAGCTATAAAAAAACTATAGAATTTCTTTACCATTCTTCTAATTAATCAATAATTTTAGCTTATAAAACACAAGGAATTCTAATATCTACAAAATATCCAAAAAATGCAATTAAATAGAAAATATAAATGTAGCCGTCTTTGTAATTTTTAGAAATAAACTAAGCTGTGAAAGCTAAAAATATAACAGAGAGCCCTAAATTTATGATAACCATGGTAATTAAAGATTTAGAATCATGAATTATATAGATTAGTACTAATCCTTACTATCCTATTTATCCAATAATTTCTAAAAACAATTTTATCCATGCACTTTTTAGAATATGTTTACTTTCAACTATTTTAGGCTAAAATAAAGAAGCCAAAATCATCTAAATTGGGAAAAAGTATGCTAACATAGGTATGATTAATTATTTTGGATCTAATATGAACGCAAGGGTGATAGATCCAGCCATTTCTACAACAAGAAAAACTAATCTTTTCAAATTTATACTGTATTAGATAAAGCATTAAAATCTATTATTCTATTGAATTTAAAGTAAAGGTATCTCTCCTAAGTTAAATAAGCAAAGAATGTAAGCTAAAGACTTACTCTTAAGCTCAATGTTCTTGTAGATGTATAAAAAGCTTAAAAAATTTTAAATCATGATTGCTGTACTGATAACAGACCATATTATCCATTATGTAATTGATTTATCCTATTAATTATTATGAGATAAATTAGAGTAGAAATAAATACATCAAATTTACATCTAAAGCTATGAAATACAAAAGCTAAAACAAAAAGCAAAAATATAAGACTTTATCATAAAGAAAATTAACTGCAAAGAAAGCATCCATTTATATTTACGATACCGCAAGCATGTTTCTTAATTCACTAAATCAATATCTTTATTAAACTTCTATTTTAATTAAAAAAAATTTATGTTTTACTATTTAGTAAGATATTAAGCAATTATAATTTAAAAATCAAAAAAATGTTTATTAAAGTTCATAAATGAAATACAATAAGCTTGTTTTATAACTATATCAATTAATTTTTTTAAAAAAAGAAAAATTTAAATTAGTAAATATATGCATATATGAAAAATAGATTTTACCTTATTGAGTTAAGAATTATCAAATTTTTATTAATTTATTTAATAGTATTGATTAATATTGCCTTTTACTTAACTTAAATTAAAAAAATATTTTACTTAATTTATTGATGAATTTATTATTAATTTTTTATGTATGACTTTAAATAATCTTTTAATTTTTATGTAGAATTTTGTTATCAATCATGTTTCTATAAATTTCTTCATAAAAAATGAACATATTTATTTAATAAAAATAATTATTTTTAATTAACTTACAATATATTTAACCATATTTAATGTAAATTATTTTAATAAAATGTTTTAAAATTAATTATGTTCAATTAAATTTGAAATTATTAATATTTATTAATTTCCATTACTTACTTTTGTTGTCAGCTAGCTATACTTACTATGGTGAAAATAATTAAATTACACTATTTAAAATCTAAATAAAGAAAAATCATTATAATTAATTATTACTTTTTATAATTTTATATTACATTTATAAAGTAAATAAACCCTTATTTATAATGTAATGATGATCTTTAGTTATACAAAATTTATTTTATTTTAGAGAGTTTGCATTCCCACTACCCTTTATATCCAATCTCTATTCTCTACTATAAATTTAATTACACATTTTAAATAAAAATATAAAGATTTAATAATAAATATTACACTAATTTTTGTGATTATTTCTCTTACTAACTAAAAGCAAATTTATTATTTATTATAATTTATTTGTTCTTTTTATCCACCTATAATTAATTAATTAAATTTCCATCAATTTCTATTCTCTATTTTTGAAAGAAAAAAAATGATATAATAGATTAAAAAATACAATAAATTAGAAGAAGTAATTATTTAATTTTTTATTAATATACTTTCAATTTATTTTAACTTATATAAAAAGTTTTTAAACTCTTCACTTTAAACTCATTAGGTTCTCCATATTGATCTGAGGTATATTAATATATAAATATTATTAGCAAACAAAAAATATTTTCTCTTTATTCAACTTTCAGTTTATTTTAAATATTATTTTTCTAATAGAAATTATCACATAAATTCATTCATTTTATTCATAGAATTGTTTTTTTTATTAATTTAACTTAATTTTCACTTTAATTTTTTAAAGTCATTATCCATTTTATATTACTTAGTATTTTTTATTCATTTTTTCATAATAAAGCTTTTACTTGGTAAAACAAGTTTATTTGATTTTGATTGTGATATTTTTATTTAAAAAAATGAATTTAAAACAATAAAACTCTTCTCTTCTTCTATCTTTCTTCATTTAATTCATTTTTTTTTCCTAAAATCTAATAAATATTTTTCTTTAATATTTAAAAAGTGAAAAATAAATTGGTGATTAAGATGTATCAGGCTTATGTTCTGCTTTAGTAAATTGCACTAATCTCACAAATTTGACACTTGGTCTTAGGTAAAAAGAGTTTATTTGTTTGGATTATGATATTTTTACCTATAAAATTTAAAACAATTTAGCTCTTTTAACTTCTTTATTAGCTTTTTATTTGATTTACTTTTCTTTTTATTTTTTATTGTTTTTGTGTTATTTTTTCTTCAATCTTTCTTAATTTAACAAAATTTTTATTCTCCACACTTGATTTTATTTATTATTTATGAATTAATTTCTTCAATATTTAAAAAGTTACAATTAAATTGGTGATTCAGGTATATCAGACTTAGGTACTGCTTTAGCAAATTGTACTAATCTCTCAAATTTGGCACTTTATCTTAAGTAAAAGCAGTTTATTTATTTTTGATTAAAGCATTTTACATTTAAAAATATGAATTTAAAATGTTTTTTCTTCTTCTATCTTTTTTCATTTAACTCATTTTTTATTTTCAATATTTACTTTATTATTTATTAATTTATTTCTTATTACTTCATTATCTATCTTACATTTAACCAACAAATTCATAAAATATTTTTTTGAATATTTAAAAAGTGATAATTAAATTGGTGATTAAGGTACATCAGTCTTAAGTTCTGCTTTAACAAAATGCACTAATCTCTCAAATTTGACACTTGACCTTAGGTAAAAACAGTTTATTTGTTTTGGATTGTGATATTTTTACTTATAAAAGTTAAAACAATTTAGCTCTTTTAACTTGTTTATTAACTTTTTATTTGATTTACTTTTCTTTTACTTTTTTATTGTAAATATGTTGTTTTTTCTCTATCTTTTTTTATTTAACATATTTTTTTATTTTCAATATTTACTTTTATTAATTATTATTTTTTATTAATTCACTTCATTATTCATTTTTCTTCATTTTTCCTTTTAAATAACTTATAAATTATATATTTTTTCTTAAATATTTAAAAAGTTACAATTAAATTGGTGCAGCAGGGGCATCAGGCTTAGGTTCTGCTTTACCAAATTGCATTAATCTCTCAAATTTGGCACTTTATCTTATGTAAAAACAATTTATTTGTTTTGGGTTGTTGTATTTTTACTTAAAAAATGAATTTAAAACAATATAGATAACTTGTTTAACTATTATTAGGATTTAATTGATTTACTTTTTTTTTCTTTTTTATTGTAATTTTGATGTCCTTTCTTCTATCTTCTTTAATTAAACTCATTTTTTTTCTCAATTTTTAGTATTATTATTCATTAATTCATTTCTTATTATTTCATATTTTTTCTTCATTTTTTCCTTGTAAATAACTAATTAAATTTATATTTTTTCTTCAATATTTAAAAAGCTACAATTAAATTGGCGACTAAGGTGCATCAAGCTTAGGTTCTGGTTTAGCAAATTGCGTTAATCTCTCAAATTTGGCACTTTATCTTATGTAAAAACAGTTTATTGTTTTGGATTATGATATTTTTATTTTAAAAAATGAATTTAAAGCAAAATAGCTCTTATAACAGGCTTATTAGCTTTTTATTTGATTTACTTTTCTTTCTATTTTATTATACTTGAATTTTTTTTCTATTCTATATTTCTTAATTTAATTCATTTTTTTATTTTTAATATTTGCTTTTATTATTGATGAATTTATTTCTTATTATTTAATATTTTCTTCATTTTTTCCTTCTAAATAACTAATTAATTATATTTCTTTTTTTGTTCAATTTTTAAAAAGAAACAATAAAATTGGTGGTTCAGGTGTATCAGACTTAGGAACTGCTTTAGCAAATTGTGCTAATCTCTCAAATTTGACACTTGATATTGGGTAAAAACAGTCGATTTATTTTGGACTGTGATATTTATTTTTACTTATTAAAATTAATTTCCAACAATTTAGCTCTTTTAACTTGTTTATTAGCTTTATATTTAATTTACTTAACTTTTTCTATTTTATTGTAATTCTGTTTGTTTTTTTTCTTCTATCTTTCTTAATTTAACTCATTTTTTTATTTTCAACATTTGCTTTTATGATTAATTAATTTCTTATTATTTCACCTTTTTGTAATGTTTCCTTCTAAATAAATTCAATATTTAAAAAGTAAAAATTAAATTGGTTCAGTAGGTGTATCATGCTTAGGTTCTGCTTTATCAAATTGCTCTAATCTCTCAAATTTGACTCTTGATCTTGGGTAAAAAGAGTTTATTTGTTTTGGAATTGTTGTATTTTGACTTAAAAAATTAATTTAAAACATAAGAGCTCCTTTAACTTGTTTATAAGATTTTATTTGATTTACTTTTTTTTATTTTCATTTTTATTGTAATTAATTACATTGTTTTTTCTTCTATATTTCTTAATTTAACTTATTTTTTTATTTTCAATAATTTTTTTTATTATTTATTTATTTATTTATTTATTTATTTATTTTTTCATTCATTTCATATTATTTTATATTTTTTCTTCATTTTTTCTTTCTTAATAGTTAATTGATTTTATATTTTTACTTCAATATTTAAAAAGATACAGTTTTATTGATGATTAAGATGCATCAAACTTAGGTTCTACTTTAGCAAATTGCACTAATCTCTCAAATTTAACACTTAATCTAGCGTAAAAACAGTTTTTTGTTTTGAATTGTGATATTTTTACTTAAAAAAGTGAATTTAAAAAAATATTGCTTTTTTAGCTTGTTTATTTATTAGCTTTTTATTTAATTTACTTCTCTTTTTCTTTTTTATTGTACTTATGATTTTTCTTATTCTCTATTTCTTAATTTAGCTCAATATTTAATTTTATTATTTATTATTTATTTATTTCTTATTATTTCATTTTTTTATTTCGTTTTTACTTCTAAATAACTAATTAATTTTATATTTTTTCTTCAATATTTAAAAGTAACAATTAAATTGGTGATTCAGGTGCATCAGACTTAGGTACTGCATTAGCAAGTTGCATTAATCTCTCAAATTTGACACTTGATCTTAGGTAAAAACAGTTGATTTGTTTTGTTTGGATTGTGGTATTTTTACTAATAAAATTGAATTTAAAGAAAAACAACTCTTTTAACTTGTTTATTAGCTTTTTATTTGATTTACTTTTGTTTTTCTTTTTTATTGTGATTATGCTGTTTTTTCTTCTATTTTTATTAATTTAACCCATTTATTTTCGTTATTTTCAACATTTACTTTTATTATTTATTTATTAATTAATTTCTTATTATTTCATATTTTTTCTTTATTTTTTCCTTCTAAATAACTAATAGTATATATTTTTTCTTAAATATTTAAATAGTGACAATTAAATTGGTGATTAAGGAGAATCAGGTTTAAGTACTGCTTTAGCAAAGTTCACTAATCTCTAAAATTTAACTCTTAACCTTAGGTAAAAATAGTTTATTTGTTATTTAATGTGATATTTTTATTTATAAAAATAAATTTAGCACAACAAATCTTTTTTAATTTGTTTATTAGCTTATTGTTTTATTTATTTTTTTTTTTCTTTTTTACACTGCTAAAGTTTTTTTATTTATTAAGTTTAAATATAATTTTTAATTAAAAATTTTTATTCTTTTTAATTGTTTATAAATATGATAGCTAAATGAATAATGAATCATAATTATTGAAACTAAAAAGCAAGTGTCTTAAATCAAAAAATTTAGTTGTTTGCAAAATAAAATTATAATGGTGATAGACAGACAGTTAAGTGATGAAAAGGGATGAATAAATATTAAATATTGAATAATGTTAAATAATATGATTTATTAGATAATATTTAACCTAAAATATAGATAGATAGATAGATAGATAGATATATTTATTTTATTTTTATATTTATGAATATCATATTTATTTTGGAATAGCTTATAAAATAAATGAAAATTTACAAGTAAAATTTACTTAAATAAATGAATAAATTTCTCTAAAACAAGTCTAAAGCTTTTACCAAAAGCAATCAAAAATTTTAATTTGAAATAATTTGATTTTTTTTTATGTATATAATTCCAACTGTGTTTGTTATTCATCCATAATTTTCTATATTTTTTTAATTTGATTTATTAAATAAAATACATTATCAAATAAATATATATATAATGTTTATCTTTATAAATTTCTTAAAATATATTTTTAAAATATAAGACTCAAGCATATAAATTTTTGTTTAATTAAAATTATTTTAATTATCTATATATGATACTAACCATTTATTTATTTACTAACAAACCTAATTACTTTAATTAATTAAATTAGTAAAGTTTCTTATCTTTAAAGTCTCGAAATTAATTATTAAATTCATATATTAATAGCAAGATCTAAGTACAAATCATATAATATTTAAACAGGATTAATATTAAAATATCTGCTTAGATATTTTTTATAGGCTACGATTTATAGTTGAAATTACTCATTTTCTAAAGATATTTATTGTAATTATTTTTATATTCCTTAAAAAAAGATAATGTTTTAATTATATAAAATCAAATTTTCAAAAAGCAGTTTAAATATTTGAATTAATACAAAATTGTTGTAAAACTAAATAGTTTTTATTTCATCTAATATTTCATATTAACCTATCTTTTTTTATATAAAATCATAATCAAATTATCCTTATAATAGGACCTCTTAGTATGTGAATTTAGAATCACTTATATTCATTCTATGAAAATAATTTTTTAATGATACTATCTCAGCCTTTTAAAAGTAGAAGAGTAGAATTTTTTAAATAAGCTAATCTATTTTTTTAATAGATAAGGATCTAATTAAGTAGTATATATCAAACTGAATAATTAGAAATTTTAATCTTTTAAATCTTTTTTCACTGTTTTTGTACTCTTTTGTAAGTTCTTTCAATTGTTAAAAACTATTTACTCTTATTATTTTTGGTCCTTTGAAGTAGCTTAGTATCACATAATCAATAAGAGAAACTATCTTCATTATAATTTAAAATATAGACAATGCCAAAATTATTAGTGCCTATATAGAAAAGCATATACTTTCGTCTTTAAATATTCTAAAGTGCTAAATGAAAAATTAAACAAATACATACACAATCTATGTAAGCTATAGAAAAACTATTGAGTTTCTTTACCATTCTTCTAAGTGATCAATAATTCGGGCTTACAAGACACAAGGAATCCTAATATCTACAAAATATCCAAAAAATACAATGAAATAGAAAAAATAAATGTAGCAATCTTTGTAATTCTTAGAAATAAACTAAGCTGTAAAAGCTAAAAATATAACAGAGAGCCCTAAATTTATAATAACCATATTAATTAAAGATTAAGAATCATGAATAATATAGATTAGTACTAATCCTTACTGTCCTATTTATCCAACAGTTTCTAAAAACAATTTTATCCATGCACTTTTTAGAATATGTTTATTTTTAAATATTTTAGGCTAAAATAAAGAACCCAAAGTCATCTAAATAGGGTAAAAATATGCTAACAAAGGTATGATTAATTATTTTGGATCTAATAAGAAAGCAAGGGTGATAGATCCAGCCACTTCGACTACATAAAAAACTAATCTTTTTAAATTTAATCTGTATTTCATGAAGCATTCAAACCTATTATGTTTGTGAATTTAAAGTAAAGGTATCTCTCCTAAGTTAAATAAGCATAGAATGTAAGCGAGAGACTTACTCTTTATCTCGATGCTCTTGTAGATGTATAAAAAGTTCAAAAAATTTTCAATCATGATTGCTGTACCAATAACTGACCATATTATCCATTATGTAATTGATTTATCCTATTAATTATTATGATATAAATTAGAGTAGAAATAAATACAACAAATTTACATCGAAAGCTATGAAATACAAAAGCTAAAATAAGAAGCAAAAATATAAGACTTTATCATAAAGAAAATGAACTGCAAAGAAAGCATCCATTTAAATTTACGACGCCGTAAGCATGTCTTTATTCACTAAATCTATCTATATTAAACTTCTATTTTAATTAAAAAAAAATCTTATGTTTTACTAATTAGTAAAATATTAAGGAATTATAATTTACAAATCTAAAAACTGAAAATTAGAGTTAATAAATGAAAAACAGTATGATAATTTCATGTCTATATCAATTAAATTTATTAAAAAAGAATGATTAATTAAATTAGTAAATATGTGCATATATGAAAAATAAATTTTGCCTTATTTAGTTAAGAAATATCAAATTTCTATTAATTTATTTAACAGTAATAATTGATATTTCCTTTTATTTAACTTAAATTAAAAAAATATTTTATATCAATTTGATAAAATATACTTAAATTCCTTACATTTTTTACAAGCCCAGTCATTTAATACTTAAAAAAAATTTTAAATCTTATTCATAAATTAATTAAAAAATTATAAAAACCTAAATCTCCAAAAAAAGAAATCTTGTATTTAGAGGTTTTTAGTACCACAAAATATTAATTTAAAATTTATTTTCCTTAATTCATTCAATATGCATTACTTATTTTACTCTAGGATATAATTTTATTTTTTAATGTATGAAATTCCAACTGTAGGTTATTCATCATTATGAATATTTTTTTAACTTGATTTATTTACATAAAATATATTATTTAATTTATTGTTATCATTATGTTTATAAATTTCTTAAAATACTTGTAAAATATAAGACTCAAATATATAAATTTTTGTTTAATTATAATTATTTTATTTATTATATTTTACTAACATTTTATTTATTCATTGACTTATTTACTTACAAAATTAATTATTAAAATTTCTTTTCTCTAAAGCTTAAAAAAATAATCATTTAATTCATATATTAATAGTAAGGTCTAAGTACAAATCACATAATATCTAAACAGGATTAATGTTAAAATATCTGCTTAGATATTTTTGATAGGCTGTGATTTATAGTTGAAATAACTCATTTTCTAAAGATATTTATTTTAATTTATTTTTTATTCCATTTATTGTAAAGATACTGATTTAATTATGTAAAATCAAGTTTTATAATTGTAGTTTAAATAATATAAATACATAATCGTCATTGCTGTAAAACTTAACAGTTTTTATTTCATCTAAAATTTCATAACCTTAATCTATCTTTTTTTATATAAAAATATAATCAAAATTTTAGAACCATAGGACCTCTTAGTATGTGAATTTAGAATAACTTATATTCATTCTATGCAAATTAGTTTTTAATAATGATACTATCTCAGCCTTTTAAAAGTAGAAGAGCAAAGTCTTTTAAATAAGCTAATCTCTTTTTTAACCAAATTAGATATCATATTTAGAACTTGGATTAAACAGAATAATTAGAAATTTTAATCTTTTAAATCTTATTTAGCTTTTTTTGTACTCTTTTGTTAGCTCTTTCAATTGTTAAAAACTATTTACTCTTATTATTTTTGGTCCCTTAAAGTAGCTTAGTATCACATAATCAATAAGAGAAACTATCTTCATTATAATTTAAAATATAGACAATCCCAAAATTATTAGTGCCTATATAGAAAAGCATATACTTTCGTCTTTAAATATTCTAAAGTGCTAAATGAAAAATTAAACGAATACATACAGAATCTATGTAAGCTATAGAAAAACTATTGAATTTCTTTACCATTCTTCTAAGCGATCAAGAATTCCAACTTAAAAAACAGAAGGAATCCTAATATCTACAAAATATCCAAAAAATGCAATGAAAAAGAAATTATAAATGAAGTCATATTTATAATACTTATAAATGAACTAAGCTGTAATAGCTAAAAATATAACAGAGAGCCCTAAATTTATAATAACCATATTAATTAAAGATTAAGAATCGTGAATTATATAGATTAGTACTAATCCTTAATATCCTATTTAGCCAATAGCTTCTAAAAACAATTTTATCCATGTACTTTTTAATATATGTTTATTTCTAACTATCTTAGGCTCAAATAAAGAAAGCAAACTCATATAGATTGGGTAAAAATATGCTAACAAAGGTATGATTAATTATTTTGGATCTAATAAGAAAGCAAGGGTGATAGATCCAGTCACTTCAACCACAAAAAATACTAATCTTTTTTAATTTTATCTGTATTCCATGTAGAAAAAAAACCTAGTATGCTATTTAATTTAAAGTAAAGGTATTTCTCCTAAGTTAAATAAGCATAGAATGTAAGCTAAAGACTTACTCTCAAGCTCAATTTTCTTCTAGATGTATAAAAAGTTCAAAAAATTTTAAATCATGATAAATTGAAATTATAAATATTTATGAATATCCATTACTTACCTTTGTTGTAAGGTGAAAACAACAGATCCCATTCGAACTCCGAAGTTAAGCACCTTAAGACTGGGTTAGTACTTAGGTAGGGGACCGCTTGGGAAGTCCCAATGCTGATAACCATTTTTTTTAAAAGTAATTTTAATTAATTTAATTATTTATTATATATTAATTTTAAAATTAATAAATTGATTATATATTAAGTTGAAAATAGCTCATAGATCTCATTCAAAATCAGTATTTAAATACCTAAAAGTTTAATAGTATATTTAAACCAATTCATTATTTTAATTTTTTGTAATATTTAATATTATTAAAAATTTTTTATAATTACTACTTAATTTGGTTTTACAAAAATTAAATATATAGCAAAATGCCATTCAAAAATTTCGTCGTTTGGAAACGACTATATAAGTGAATGGCATTTAATTACATACATTCATTTTTAATTAATTAATTGTTTAGCTTAGCTAAGTAGAAATAAAAAAATTCAAAAAAGTAATTAAATCTAATTGAATAAAAATATATAAGACAGAAAAAAAGAGACAACTGCCCCACGGGGCATACATTAAATTTTTTAGATTGAGTCTGGGACGTCAAGACCACATTTTTCTTATTATATCTTAATAAACGTATTATGCTCGATTATATGTATTAAATGAATTTCTAAAATTAAATTATTTTTACTAACTAGTTAAAAATATCAACTTAGTTTTTATAATAATTGTCTGAAATTAAAATTTGGTAAATTTGTTTATCTTGTTCATTTTCATAATTGTGGAATTTCATTTTATTTTGCATTTTCTCCTTTTATTTTTATTACATGTCAATGTGTTAATTGTATGTTTTCATAGCTTCTATTTTATCTTTAAATTACCAATACATTAAATATTTACATTATGAGCAATTTATATTTTATATAATTTGATTTTTTATGTATATAAATTCCAACTGTTGGTTATTAATTATTTTCAATATTTTTTTGATTTGATTAATTTACATAAAATAAATTATCAAAAGTATTATTTAATTTATTTTTATCATTATGTTTTTTTAATTAATTAAAATATATTTATAAAATATAAGACTCAGGTATATAAATTTTTGTTTACTTATAATTATTTTATTTATTTATTAATATATGAAAATAGCATTCTATTTATTCATTGACTAATTTATTTATTTACTATAATTAATTAGAAAAATACTTTTTTGCAAAGCCTATATAAATAATTATTTAATTCATTTATTAATATTAAGGTCTAAGTACAAATCACATAATATCTAAACAGGATTAATGTTAAAATATCTGCTTAGATATTTTTGATAGGCTGTGATTTACAGTTAAAATAACTCATTTTCTAAAGACATTTAATGTAATTTATTTTCTATTCCTTTTTTTGTAAAGATACTGATTTAATTATATAAAATCAAGTTTTCAAAAAGTAGTTTAAATATTGAAATAAATACATAATCGTAATCGTTGTAAAAGTTAAAAGTTTTTATTTCATCTAAAATTTAATAACCTTAACCTATCTTTTTTTATATAAAATCATAATCAAAATTTTAGTACAAACTAACCTCTTACTATGTGAATTTAGAATCACTTATATTTATTCTATGAAAATTCTTATATAATGATATTATCTCAATCTTTTAAAAGTAGAAGAGCAAAATCTTTTAAATTAGCTAATCTCTTTTTTAACTAGATTAGATACCATTTGAGTGGCCTGAATTAAACTGAATAATTAGAAATTTTAATCTTTTAAATCTTTTTTCACTTTTTTTGTACCCTTTTGTAAGCTCTTTCAATTATTAAAAACTATTTACTCTTATTATTTTTGGTCCTTTGAAGTAGCTTAGTATCACATAATCAATAAGAGAAATTATCTTCATTATAATTTAAAATATAGACAATGCCAGAATTATTAGTGCTTATATAGAAAAGCACAAACTTTCATCTTTAAATATTCTAAAGTGCTAAATGAAAAATTAAACAAATACATACACAATTTATGTAAGTTGTAGAAAAACTATTGAATTTCTTTACCATTCTTCTAAGTGATCAATAATTCGGGCTTACAAGACACAAGGAATCCTAATATCTACAAAATATCCAAAAAATGCAATGAAATAGAAAAAATAAATATAGTCATCTTTGTAATACTTAGAAATAAACTAAGATGTAAAAGCTAAAAATAAAACAGAGAGCCCTAAATTTATAATAACCATAGTAATTAAAGATTAAGAATCATGAATTATATAGATTAATACTAATCCTTACTATCCTATTTATCCAATAATTTCTAAAAACAATTTTATCCATGCACTTTTTAGAATATGTTTACTTTCAACTATGTCAGGCTAAAATAAAGAAGCAAAAATCATCTAAATAGGATAAAAATATGCTAGCAAAGGTATGATAAATTACTTTGGATCTAATAAGAAAGCAAGAGTTATCAATCCAGCCGCTTCAACCACAAAAAATACAAATCTTTTTAAATTTAATCTGTATTACATGAAGCATTCAAACCTATTATTCTATTGAATTTAGAGTAAAGGTATCTCTCCTAAGTTAAATAAGCATAGACTGTAAGCTAATAACTTACTCTTAAGCTCAATTTTCTTGTAGATGTATAAAAAGTTCAAACAATTTTCTATCATGATTGTTGTACTTATAACAGACCATATTATCCATTATGTAATTGATTTATTCTCCTAATAATTAATAATTATTATGCAATAAATGAGAGTAGAAATAAATTAAACAAATTTACATTGAAAGCTATGAAATGCAAAAGCTAAAACAAGAAGCAAAAATATAAGACTTTATCATAAATAAAATGAATTGCAAAGAAAGCATCCATTTAAATTTACGAATTCGTAAGCATGTCTTATTCGCTAAATCTATCTTTATTAAACTTCTATTTTGATTAAAAAAAAATCTAATGATTTACTATTTAGTAAAATATTAAGGAATTATAATTTACAATTATAAAAACTGTATATTTGAGTTTATAAATGAAAAAACAATAAGATTTTTTGGCGTCTATATCAATTAAATTTATTAAAAAAGAATGATTTAAATTAGTAAATATATTTATATATGAAAAATAAAAATTTACCTTATAGAGTTAAGAAATATCTAAGTTCTACTAATTTATTTAACATTAATGATTGATATTTCCTTTTATTTAACTTAAATTTTAAAAAAGATTTTACTTATTTTTTTGATTATTAATTTTTTAATTATTTTTTTATTCATGAATTATTTATTTAAAATGTTTTAATGCCATGTTTTAATTAATTTCTTTATTTAAAAATCAATTTATTTCTTTAATAAAATTATTATTTTTATTCCACTTACAATATATTTAAAAATATTTCATGTAAATATTTTAATAAAATATTTTTGAATTGTGTTCAACGATAATTGAAATTATAAATATTTATGAATATCCATTACTTACTTTTGTTGTCGGCCATACTAAGGTGAAAAGAGTGTAATATTATTAAAAAAAAATATACAAAAATTTAAAAATAAATATAATATCTTAAATTACATATTTATATTAAAAAATTATAAAAAAATATTTTATTATTAAAAGCTAAATAAAATTAATATACTTTATTAGCAACAAATCCATGAACTAAACTCTTAATTCTCCACATCCATAAATAAGAATTTAATACATGTAAATTTTATTTGTAAATTTTCATTTATTTAATCAGCTATTTGTTAACTTACTTACTAAAATAAATAGGATTTTCATAAATATATTAACAATAATAAATAAATAAACCAATCTATTTATCTATATTTTATTTAGTTTAAATTATCTTATTACAAAATATTTATAATAAAACATATTATTTTTTATTGTTCAAATATTTTATATTTGTTCATCCTTTTCACCACTTATCTATCTATCACCAATTGAAATCTAGATAAAAGACAACTAATCTTTTTAATTTAAGATACTTGCTATTTACTGTCAATTATTATGATTCATTGATTTAGTTTTCACTTTTATATTATATTAAATTTAAATACTAGAAGAAATTAAATATAATAAAGTTATTTATTTAAAAATAAATTTTAACTTAAAATTAAAATACAGAATAAAATATTAGCAGAATAAAAAACAAAAGAAAAGAAAAATAAATCAAATAAAAAGCAAATTAATAAATTAAAAGAGCTATTTATATTGTTTGCTTTAAATTCATTTTTTTAAAGAAAAAAAAGAGCAATCAAAAACAGATAAACTGTTTTTACTTAAGATTAAGTGTCAAATTTGAGAGTTTTTTGCAATTTGCTAAAGCAGAGCATAAGCCTGATGCACCAGTTGCACCAATTTAATTGTAACTTTTTAAATATTGAAGAAAAAAATATAATTAATTATTTAATAAGAAAAAATGAAGAAATTATATGAAATAAATAAATAATAAAAATGAATTGTTGAAAGAAAAAAAATAAGTTAAATTAAGAAAAATAGATGGAGAAAAAACACAGCTAAAATAAAATAAATAATAAAAAAAGAAAAGTAAATCAAAAAACAGCTAAAAAATAAATTAAAAGAGCTATTGTATTTTAAATTCATTTTATTAAGGAAAATTATCCTAATCAAAAGCAAAAAAACTAATTTTACCCAAGCTAAAGCGCTAAATTTGAAAGATTAGTGCAATTTTTTAAAGCAAAAACTAAATCTGATGCACCTTTTGCACCAATTTAATTAATTCTTTTTAAATATGGAAGAAAAAATTAATAATTAATTAATTAGTTATTTAGAAGGAAAAAATAAAGAAAAAATACGAAATAATAAGAAATTAGTTAACAAATAATAAAAGTAAATATTTAAAATATAAAAATAAATGAGTTAAATCAAAAAAATATATGAAGAAGTAAAATAGCAAAGAAAAAGAAAAGTAATTCAATAAAGAGCTTATAAACAAATTTAAAGTGATCTTTTTTTAAATTTATTTTTATAAGGAAATATATCACAATCCAAAAAAAAAAACAGTTTTTACTCAAGATGAAGTGCCAAATATGAAAGATTATTGCAATTTGCTAAAGCAGAACCTAAGTCTGATGTACCTTAATCACCAATTTAATTATCACTTTTTAAATATTGAATAAAAAAAATATAATTTATTATTTATTTTGATGGAAAAAATGAATAAAAAATATAAAATTAGAAATTAATTAATAAATCATAAAAGCAATTGTTAAAAATAAAAAAATGAGTTAAATAAAGAAAGAGGATAAAATTAAGAAAAAATATGAATTACTAAGAAATCAATAAATAAATAATAAAATCAATTAAGAAAACAAACAAATGAGTTCAATTAAGAAAAATAAATGAAGCAAAATCAGAAATAAAATAAAAAAAGAGAGATAAAAGTAAATCAAATAAACAGCTAATAAATAAATTCAAAGAGATATATTATTTTAAATTTATTTTAATAAGAATAAATATCATGATCAAAAGCAAATAAGCTATTTTTACCGAAGACCAAGTGTCAAATTTGAGAGATTAGTGCAACTTGCTAAAGCAGAACCTAAATATGACGCACCTTTTGCCCCAATTTAATTACTTCTTTTTAAATATTGAAGAAAAAAAAATATAGTTAATTAATTAGTTAATTAGAAGGAAAAAATGAAGAAATAATATGAAATAATAAGAAATCAATTAATAAATAATAAAATCAATTAATTTTTGAAGATAAACAAATGAGTTAAATTATGTAAAATAAATGAAGAAAAAAATACAAATACAATAAAAAAGAAAGAAAAAGAAAAGTATTTCAAATAAGCAACTAATAAACAAATTAAAAGAGTAACATTTTTTAATTTATTTTAATAAGAAGAAATTTCACAATCCAAAGCATAAACTATTTTTACCGAAGATCAAGTGTCAAATTTAAGAGATTAGAGTAATTTACTAAAGCAGAACCTAAATCTGAAGCACCTATTTCACCAATTTAATTAAATCTTTTTAAATATTTAAGAAAAAAATATAATTATTTATTTTGGAGGAAAAAATAAATAAAAATATGAAATAATAAGAAATCAATTAATAAATATTAAATCAATTATTGAAAATAAAAAAATGAGTTAAATTAAATAAGATAAATGATGAAAAAACAGAATTTCAATCAAAAAAAAAATTAAATTAAATCAAAAAAACAGCTAATAGTCATTTTAATCAGAAAAAATATCTCAATCAAATGCAAATAAACTATTTATTTTTACCCAAAATCAAGCTTCAAATTTTAGAGATTATTGCAATTTGCTAAAGCAGAACCCAAGCTTGAAACACCTTAATCCCCAATTTTATTCTCACTTTTTAAATATTGAAGAAAAAATATATCATTAATTAATTAGCTATTTAGAAGAAAGATATGAAGAAAAAATATGAAATAATAAAAGTAATTGTTGAAAATAAACAAATAGGTTAAATTAAGAAAGATAGATAGATAGATGAAGAAAAACGCAAATATATTAAAAAAGAAAAGTAAATCAAATAAAAAGCTAATTAATTTTTTAGGAGAAATTCACAATCCAAAACAAATAAATAAACTGTTTTTACTAAATATCAAGTGTCAATTTTGAGATTTTAGAGCAATTTGCTAAAGCAGAACCTAAACTCTATGCACCTATTGCACCAATTTTATTCTAACTTTTTAAATATTGAAGAAAAATATATCATTATGAAGAAAAAATATGAAATAATAAGAAACAAATGAATAAAATAAATAAATAAATAATAAAAGCAAATTTTGAAATAAACAAATGAGTTAAATTAAGAAAGATAAACGAAGAAAAAACACAAGTACAATAAAAAGGAAATAAAAAAGTAACTAAAAAAACAAATTTAAAGAGTTATGTTGTTTTAAATTAATTTTAATAAGGAAAAATATCGCAATTTAAAACAAATAAAGTATTTTTACCTAAGACTAAGTTTCAAATTTTAGAGATTATTGAAATTTGCTAAAACAGAACCTAAGTCTGATGCACTTTAATCGTCAATTTAATTGTAACTTTTTAAATAATGAAGAAAAAACATAAAATTAAATAGTTATTTAAAAGGAAAAAATGAAGAAAAAATATGTAATAATTAGAAATGAATTAAATAAACAAATGAGTTAAATTAAGAAAGATAAATGAATAAAAATATAAGAATAATAAAAATGAAAAAGAAAAGTAAATCGAAATAAACAGATAATAAACAAATTAAAAGATTTCTATTGTTTTAAATTCACTTTTATAAGGAAGAATATCACAATCCAAAATAAATAATCTGCTTTTACCTAAGATCAAGTGTTAAATTTGAGAGATTATTGTAATTTGCTAAAGCAGAGCCTAAGCCTGATACATGTTATTAGCCAATTTTATTCATACTTTTTAAGTATTGAAGAAAAAATATATATTTAATTAGTTTTTTATATCAATCGAAAACAAATAAAATATTTTTACCTAACAATAAGTGCTAAATCTGAGAGATGTTGGCAATTTGCTAAAACAGAACCTAAGCCTAATGCATGTAAATTGTAAATTTAATTCTAACTTTTTAAATAATGAAAAAAAAAATATAATTAATTAATTAATTAGTTAGTTAGTTAGTTTTTTAGAAGGAAAAAATAAAGAAAAAATATAAAATAATAAGAAATGAATTTATAAATAAATAATAAAAGCAAATGTTTTAAATAAAAAAATAAATTTAATTAAGAATGATAAATAAATGAAGAAAAAACAAACATAAGTACAATAAAAACAACGAAAAAGAAAATTAAATCAAATAAACAAATTAAAAGAGTAATTTTATTTTAAATTCATTTTAATAAAAAAAAATATCACAATCCAGAACAAATAAACTATTTTACTTAAGATTAAGTGTCAAATTTGAGAGATTGGTGCAATTTGCTAAAGCAGAATTTAAGCCTGATACACCTTAATCACCAATTAAATTATCCCTTTTTAAATATTGAAGAAAAAATGTATCATTAATTAGTTATTTTGAAGGAAAAATGAAGAAAAAATAAGAAATTAATTAATAAATAATAAAAGCAAATAAATGCTGAATAATTAACAAATAAGTTAAATTAAGAAAGAAACACGACATCTTAAAGGATTTCTAATGTTTTAAATTCTTTTATTAGGAAAAATATCACAATCCAAAACAAATAAACCGTTTTTACTAAAGATCAAGTGTCAAATTTTAGAGATTATTACAATTTGCTAAAGCAGAACCTAAGCCTGATGCACCCATTGAACTAATTTAATTCTTACTTTTTAAATATTGAAGAAAAAATATAAATCAATTAATTAATCAGAAATATGAAATAATAAGAAATTAGTTAGTTAACAAATAATAAAAGTAAATGTTAAAAATAAAATAAATGAGTTAAATAAAGAATGATAAAATTAAGAAAAAACGCAAGTAAAATAAAAATTAAAAAGAAAAGTAAATAGAATAAACAAATTAAAAGAGTTATATTGTTTGTTATATATATTGTTTTAAATTAATTTTTAAAAAGAAAAATATAGTAATCCAAAACAAATAAACCGTTTTTACTAAAGATCGAGTGTCAAATTTTTGAGATTATTACAATTTGCTAAACCAGAGCCTAAGCCTGATGTACCTTAATCACCAATTTAATTATCACTTTTTAAATTTATAAGAAAAAAAATTAATAATTAGTTAGTTGGAAGGAAAAAAGTGAAGAAAAAATATGTAATAATAAGAAATTAGTTAATGATTAATAAAAGTAAATTTTAAAAATAAACAAAAAAATGAGTTAAATTAAGAAAGATAAGCGAAGAAATAGCACAAGTACAATAAAAAAGAAAAAGAAAAGTAAATCAAATAAACAAATTAAAAGAGTTGTTTTGTTTTAAATTCATTTTTATAAGGAAAAATATCACAATCCAAAATAAATAAATTGATTTTACGAAAGATAAAGTTTCAAATTTGAGAGATTTTTGCAATTTGCTAAAGCAAAACCTAAGCTTTATGCACCTGCTGCGCCAATTTAATTACCACTTTTTAAATATTGAAGAATAAATATAAAATTAATTAGTGATTTAGACGGAAAAAATAAGAAATGAATTTATAAATAAATAATAATAAAAAATGAGTTAAATTAAGAAAGATAAAAGAAAAAAAAAAACACAAGTACAGTAAAAACCAAAAATAAAAGTAAATCAAATAAACAAATGAAAAGAGTTATTTTGTTTTAAACTCATTTTAATCAAAATCCAAAACAAATAAACTGCTTTTACTTAAGATAAAGTGTCAAATTTGAGAGATTAGTGCAATTTACTAAAGCTGTACCTAAGCCTTATGCATCTTAATAACCAATAGAATTCAAACTTTTTAAATATTGAAAAATAAATATAATTAAATAATAAGTTATTTAGAAGGAAAAAATGAATAAAAAATATGTAATAGAAAGAAATTAATTAATAAATAATAAAAGGAAATGTTAAAAATAAACAAATGAATTAAATTAAGAAAGATAAATGAAAAAAAATAATCTAGTACAATAAAAAACTGAAAAAAAATAAACCAAAAAAACTACTATTAAATAAATTAAAAGAGTTAATTATATTTATTGTTTTAAATTCATTTTTATAAAGAAATATATCTCAACCCAAAACTTATAAACAAAACTGTTTTTATTTCAATTAAAGGTATTATAAGTAAAAAAAGAATAAAAAATATACAATATAAAAAACGGGGTAATGAATTTAAAACTTTAAATAGAAAATTAAGCGAGCTAAAAAAACATTGTTTAAATAAAATGAATGAATTTAGGTGATAAGTTCTTTTAGAAAAATAATTTTTAAATAAACTGAAAGGTAAATATTTAAAAAATATTAATAATATTTAAAAATTCATTTTACGTTAGATCAATATCAAGAACCTAATGAGATTAAAGTGAAGAGTTAACAAACTTTTTTTTTAATAAAAATAAATTTAAAGAATTTTGATAAAAAAATAATTAGTTACTTCTTCTAATTTGCTATATTTTTTAATCTATTATATCATTTATTTGTTATTTCAAAAATAAATATTAAAATATTGAATAGATATTTATGCAAATTTAATTAATTATAACTGAATGAAGACAACAAAACAAATAAATTATATTAATTTATAAATTTACCTTTATTTAGTTTGAGAAATCACAAAAAGTTAGTGTAAATAACTAACTAACATACATTGATTATTAAATCTTTATATTTCAATTTCAAAATAGTACTAAAAAATATAATACTAGCTAGATATTAGATATAAATGATAATTACAGACAATGAGTTCACTAAGCTGATAATCTAATTCAATCTCACAAATTTTAAGAAATATTTCCTTGTATTTTGAAGTAACCTAATGAATCAAACTTCCTCCCATCTAATTCTGATTAAATTAGTTGAAATTAATTATAATACAAATTTTAAGAAAGATTTCGTTGTAATTTGAAGTAACCTACATAATGAATCAAACTTCCTTCCATCTAATTCTGATTAAATTAGTTGAAATTAATTAATTATAAAATTAATTAAATTTACTCCTAATTAGATAAAGTAGTTAGGTAACCCCCTAGCCTAATATCTATTAGACTTAATTACCGTAGCAACTTAAAAGTGATTCTCTCTCTTCTGATCAAATCCCAAACTTCCAATCATATAATAAGAAAAAAAAAAATGTTTTAAAAATTTAATTAAAAAAATTAAAAAACAAACTATAAATAAACAATAAATAATTCATAAATTTAAATTAGTCTACAATTTATAATATAAAATAATATACACCTAAATAAAAATACAGAGAATGGCTATAATATTTTTAGTACTTATTTACATTTCTTAAAATGTAGAGTTTTATTTATTGTTCCAATTGTTTGTGCCTAATTTAAATTCAATTTTTTAAATCTATATTTTTTTGGATTTTTACTTCAAAACAGTTAGTACTTACTTAAATTCTTTTTAATTTTTAACATTTTAAATTGAAACTATTTGTATAAAATTGAAATTCTAATTTTTTTACTCAATATTTAATTGTTTCATAAAGAATAAATACGATAATAAATTGGTTTCTCAGACTATTTATATTTTAAATTCAATTAAATATTTTGTATTAATTTGAAATATAAAAGTCTGTATGTCTTTATAAATCTCTCATTTTTAAATAATCAGAAAAATTTTATGTAGCAATTAATTTTATTTTTTCCTTTTTTAAAATGTAAAAAAATTGCATTTCTTTTCAACTTTCTAAAATGAATTAGTTGAGATAAATTTTTTCCTCAAATATATTTCTTACTTATTAGAAAAAATGAAAATATAATTATAAATAGGTATTTATAAACTTAGATATTTACATATTTTTGTAAATTTATTATTTTTTTATGTGCTCATAAAATATTTAATATAACATTTTTTAATAAAATTATCAATTAAAAAAATATCTTTAAAATTAATAGTTAAATTAGGTTTTCATTAAATAAAATTTAATTTCATAAGGAGTTGGCTCGTATTAATTTAACTCTTAGTTTTTTAAAGATTTTAATAAGAAAGACTTAAGCCACTCAAGTTTTCAAAGGTAATTTAAAATTTCTTTAATTATATTGAAAATTTTTATTTGCTTTTCATATTTGACCATCTTTCTTTCATAATAAATTTGTCAAATACTAAAAAAAACTCAAAAGAATTTTATCTAAAAATACATAGCAAATTAATTAAATAAAAAATGAAGATTTTAATTATTCAAAACGTAGTCTAAATAAAAAATCAATTAATAAATTTATTTACTATTACTATTTCTTACTTTAATGATATTTATTAACAAAATAAAAAAGGTTGTCGACACTGGGACTTCCCAAGCGGTCCCCCACCTTAGTACTAACCCAGCCTTAAGGCGCTTAACTTCGGAGTTCGAATGGGATCCGGTGTTTTCACCTTAGTATGGCCGACAACAAAAGTAATATCCATAAATAACTATTTATAACAATAACTTTTAATTTGATTTATCACTTAATCTAAAATTTACTAGAATAAATTAAAATTAGTAATTAAAAATAATACTTTATAAATTTTAAAAAATAATATTAATTAAAATAAAAAAGGTTGTCGACACTGGGACTTCCCAAGCGGTCCCCCACCTTAGTACTAACCCAGCCTTAAGGCGCTTAACTTCGGAGTTCGAATGGGATCCGGTGTTTTCACCTTAGTATGGCCGACAACAAAATTAATATCTATAAATA
Organism: Tetrahymena thermophila SB210; assembly: GCF_000189635.1. Taxonomy (NCBI): domain Eukaryota; phylum Ciliophora; class Oligohymenophorea; order Hymenostomatida; family Tetrahymenidae; genus Tetrahymena; species Tetrahymena thermophila. The sequence continues at coordinate 54,059 of NW_002476267.1, read as the reverse complement.
AATATTTATAACAATAACATTATTCAATTTGTTTTATCACTTAATAATCTACAATTTACTCAAATAAATTAATATTAGTAAAATAATACTTTTTAAATGATTAAAAATTATTTTCAATAAAATAAAAAGGTTGTCGACACTGGGACTTCCCAAGCGGTCCCCCACCTTAGTACTAACCCAGCCTTAAGGCGCTTAACTTCGGAGTTCGAATGGGATCCGGTGTTTTCACCTTAGTATGGCCGACAACAAAAGTAATATCAATAAATATCTATTTATAACAATAGCATTATTCAATTTTTTTTATCACTTAATCATATACAATTTACTCAAATAAATTAATATTAGTAAAACAATACTTTTTAAATGATTAAAAATAATATTAATTAAAATAAAAAAGGTTGTCGACACTGGGACTTCCCAAGCGGTCCCCCACCTTAGTACTAACCCAGCCTTAAGGCGCTTAACTTCGGAGTTCGAATGGGATCCGGTGTTTTCACCTTAGTATGGCCGACAACAAAATTAATATCTATAAATAAATATTTATAACAATAACATTATTCAATTTGTTTTATCACTTAATAATCTACAATTTACTCAAATAAATTAATATTAGTAAAATAATACTTTTTAAATGATTAAAAATTATTTTCAATAAAATAAAAAGGTTGTCGACACTGGGACTTCCCAAGCGGTCCCCCACCTTAGTACTAACCCAGCCTTAAGGCGCTTAACTTCGGAGTTCGAATGGGATCCGGTGTTTTCACCTTAGTATGGCCGACAACAAAAGTAATATCCATAAATAACTATTTATAACAATAACTTTTAATTTGATTTATCACTTAATCTAAAATTTATTAGAATAAAGTAAAATTAGTTATTAAAAACAATACTTTTTAAATGATTAAAAATAATATTAATTAAAATAAAAAAGGTTGTCGACACTGGGACTTCCCAAGCGGTCCCCCACCTTAGTACTAACCCAGCCTTAAGGCGCTTAACTTCGGAGTTCGAATGGGATCCGGTGTTTTCACCTTAGTATGGCCGACAACAAAAGTAATATCAATAAATAACTATTTATAACAATAGCTTTTAATTTGATTTATCACTTAATCTACAATTAACTAGAATAGATTAAAATTAGCAATTAAAAATAATACTTTTGAAATATTTAAAAATAATGTTAATTAAAATAAAAAGGTTGTCGACACTGGGACTTCCCAAGCGGTCCCCCACCTTAGTACTAACCCAGCCTTAAGGCGCTTAACTTCGGAGTTCGAATGGGATCCGGTGTTTTCACCTTAGTATGGCAGACAACAAAAGTAATATCAATAAATAACTATTTATAATTTCACTTTTAGTTGAACATAATTGAAAAATTTTATTAAAATATTTGCATGAGATATTGTGTAAATTAATTAAAAATAATTTTTTTGATCAAAGAAGTCAATAATTTTTAAATATAGAAATAAAGAGAAAAATGAATTAAAAAATTTTTAATAAATTTAAAAAGATGATCTAAAGTTATGAATAAAAAAAGAAATTTCAAATTAAAAATGAAAAAATTAAGTAACATATTTTTTTAATTTAAGTTAAATATAAGTAAACATCAATATTAAATATGTGATAATTTAATACCAATTCGATATCTCTTGATTCTATAATGAGTAAAATTTATATCTTGCAAGAAAAATTTCTTTATTTATAAAGGATATTGTTAATGAAACTAACTTTTTGAATACATTTTGTTCATTCTTTTACAACATAAATTTCAAATTAACCTATAAATTTTTTGAATTATAAAAAATAGATTTTAAGCCGGATCTTTCATAAAAAATAATATATAAATAAATTAAAATAAGAAGTATTTTTCTCTTTAATTGAATTCATTTAAAAAATAAAAAATAAATATTATTAGCTGAATTTCTATCAAGAAAGTATTTATTAAGACAAATTATGAGTTTTATTTATTATCAAATTAAATTAATTGAAAGATTTTGAGAAGACCATATTATTTAAAAATATTTTTTATAACTTAAAACTTAAATTAAATTTTGTTTTTTTTTATAAAAAGTAATTAAAATTTAATTATAAATTTATAACTTAAATAAGAAATAATTAAAATTTTGTAAGAAAAATATTTAATAGTGTATATTTTAAATGCAAGTTAGGAAATAAATCTATGAGGACTTAGAGTTTATCTTGAATTACTTTTGAAAAAAATACATAAATCCTTCTATTAGCAAAAGTATTTCATAACCAAAAGAAAAATATTCTTAGAACTATTAAAATATTTCAAATTTATTGTCCATTATTTTTATAATAAATGCTGAATTTTTTTCTAATTGCTATTAAAAAATTTTTTTACTAATCTATTCATCTATTTTGTTTGATGTTTTACAATAAAGAAAAGACTTTCATCAAATATTTATTTTATTAACTAGATTTAAATGCAATTATTCAAAAAATCTATTAATTAATTTAATTTGCCATTCCTTTTATGACAAAAGTTATCAAATCTACTTTTATTTTGACTACTTTTAATAATTTTTAATAAATATTATTGTTTGAGATATTTTTATGTAGATAAGTTTAAATATTAATTTTTAAAAGCCAAATATATATTTTAAAATGATGCGATTTTAATATATTAGATAGAGAAAATATTCATTCAATCTAAACATAAAATTACCTATATTCAAACATACTATGTTAATAAAGAGAGCCTTTCTTTATTATTATAAAAATATTTTTTAAGAATTGAATTATTTAGCTTATTTTTGTAGGATAGTTTAAACGTTATTAGCAGTAGTAAATTACATAATAAGAATTTAAAAGCTTTACTCCACTATTTCTCCATAATAAAACCAATAAAAATAACAAAAAAATGAATAAAAATATTGTGATAAAAGATAAAATAAAATAATTTTTGTTGAAATATATTTTTAAAGTAGATATTTTGGATAAAATTATTTGAAGGTTAGACATTTTTTGACATTTTCCTTGATTAAAAAAGTATTTGATAAATTAAATTGAAAGCTAATTTAGCTAATACCAACAATTATATTATTATTATTATTACTATTACTTAAACAAACTCCATTAATTTTCCATAGAAAAAATGTCAAATATTTATAAACAGCTTGATAGAATAGATTTTAAAACTGATTCAGGAATTTATTTTGAGTATTTCAGCTATATTTATTCCTTTTTTGTTATTACAATTACTTTTTTAAAAAATGTGATTATCCTTTTTGTTAATACAAAAAGATCTATTTGTTGATTATTCTTTTAAAAAAATTGTACTAGGTATTTATCTGTCTTATATATATTTTTATGGCTTGTTAAAAAATGCTAATGTTTTTGTTCCCCCTTATTTATAAAAAAAAAACTATTATAAAATTGCTTTTCATGATTTTACAATTAATGATCTATCTTTATTTATTTATATTATTTTTAGATTCTGGATTCATAAATTTTCTCTATTTTCTACTATTGTGAATCGAATTCAACTAAATTATTAGTGCAACTTATGACTAAATTTAATAGTAATTCGGCTATAATATGATTTTATTATTACATAAAAATCTATTTCATATGTTACCAATAAAAATTTTCTGAAATTATACTGTTTTTTCTAAAAATTTAAAGCAATAAATATTTTTTATATTACAACTTGAAGAATATACTATACACTATTCAGACAGAAGCTAGCCTAATGTCCGATATTCATCTTAAACTTTAAAATACGATTTATAATTAATAATATTTCAAAACATAAAATTTCAAAAATAAATTTAAATTTTATTTCCATAATAGTAAGTAAATCAACTTCACATTAATATTGTTTATTTTCAAAATTTTATAATCAATTATATTCAATATATTTTATTGCAAGAAACAGCTTTTAGATAAAAAAACATTTTAATTTTCAACCAAATTTCAATAATGATCTAATGTTTGACAAAATAATATTAAGCTTTTGCTAAAAAAAAAGCCTCTTAGATTTAGAAAATAAGCCATTCTACTTTTATAGAATTCCATTTTTAGCCATGATGTAATAATTAATTAATTTATTTAAAAATTGATCTAATTTATTGGTATTTTTATTATATAATTAAAAAATCAAATATGGAATATGATTTTTTCTTTTAAATTCTCCACCAATTCTCCATGGTATGTCACTATCAAAATTCATTTTTTGTGATAATTTATCAGATTTTACATAATAATGTAGCTTATTTTTATGAACCTGAGAGTGAATTTTAGGTTTTTTAAGGCAAATAAAATAGACTTGTCCTCCATTAAAAAAGTCTAATAATAAACTTTAATTATAAAACACCAGGTACAAAGTTGTTAAAATAACGCCAAAATTATCAATAAACATATCTAAATAATATATGGAATAGCATTGAAATGGTTAAGCTGTTTTTCATAAAAGGTTTTATTTATATATCTATTTGAGGAAATAGTATTATATTTAAATAAGTCTTTAATTGCAATTAAATTAATTAAGTGGCTATTAAATTACTAAATGAAATAAAATTAAAATTAAAGAAATAGACTTTTTCATCTAATTAAGTATCAAAATCTTCTATTTCTTAAATTCTGGGTAAACAAAAGCTAATAAAGTATACATTTGTGTAAAAAAAAAGCTTTATAAATGATATTTGGTAAATCCGTTTATAATTTTTAAATAACAAAAAAATTCTTAAAAAAAAACAGATTAAAAAATAATTTTGAAATCTTACAGAATTGAATAGATAAAATGAGTCAAACTAATGTTGTTCGACAGTCTGCGTCTGGTGTCGTCAGAAAATTTGAAGAAATGAGGTAGTCCATTTAACTTAAAAATTCTATTCAAGAAATTAGATAAAGTTAAGAATTCTAAAAGTCAAGACCTGATTTGGAAGAAGGAAACAAGCGTTAACACATTAACTGTGAATTTTAAGAAACAACAATTAAAACAGAAGGCTTTATGATTTCTAACACTCAAACTGCTGATGTAGCTAAAAATAATGTTAACAAAAAGTTAAATAAGGATCAAAAATAAAAGCAAGACATTGTTGAAAAAGTAGACCACAAAATTTCTTTGGAGGAACTGAAATAAAAGTATTAAACTGATTTCCAGAATGGTTTAACTGAACAACAAGCTTAGGAATTACTAAAAAAGTATGGCGAGAATAAGCTTACTGTTAAGTAAGGAACTCCATTATGGGTAAAACTCTTGAAAGAAATGACTAATGGCTTTTCACTTATGCTTTGGGTTAGTGCTATTCTATGTTTCATTGCTTAAGGATTGCAGCCAAATCCCTCTAACATTTACCTTGCAGTAGTCCTCATTATTGTCATTTTAATTACCACTGCAATTACTTTCTAATAAAATGCCAAGAGTGAAGCATTGATGAATTCTTTTAAAAATTTTATCCCTGCAAAGACAATAGTTATTAGAGGAGGTGAAATAAAGCAAATAGAAGCTGTACATCTTGTTGTCGGTGATGTAGTTGTCATAAGAATAGGTGAAAAAATCCCCGCTGATATACGTATCTTAGAATCAAATGAAATGAAAGTAGATAATTCCCCTTTGACTGGTGAAAGTGAACCTCTATTGCGTACTACTGAATGCTCTCATCCTGAAAGTTATATTGAGACATCTAATATAGCCTTCTTCGGTACTCTATGTAAAGAGGGTAACGGAAAGGGAATTGTTATCTGTACTGGTGATAATACTATGCTTGGTTAGATTGCTGATTTGTCTTCTGGTGAAAAGAAAGTCAAAACTCCTCTCCGTATTGAGCTTGATCGTTTTGTAGTTCTTATTACAGTTATTGCAATAGTGCTTGGCGTCGCCTTTTTCTTACTTGCATTACTTTATATGAATTATAAAGTTACTGATTGCCTTGTCTTTGGTATTGGTATTCTAGTAGCTAATGTTCCTGAAGGTTTACTTGGTTGCATCACTATTTCGCTTGCCATTACTGCAAAGAATCTCTCAGCTAAAAATGTCCTCGTAAAAAACCTCGAAGCCGTAGAAACTCTTGGTTCCACTTCTTGTATTTGCTCTGATAAAACTGGTACTTTAACTTAAAATGTTATGTCGGTCAAAAATTTGTGGTATTCAGATTAGATCCATCTATCCAAGAACAAGGCTCATCTTAAGCAAGGAGAAATCCCTGAATATAATACTGAAGATCCTGACTTTAAAACTCTTTAGAAGGCTGCCATGCTCAGTAGTGAAGCCCGTTTTGATACTTCTACTATTAAAGAAAAAGAGAATATCGACTACTTGACCTGTCCAGTATTAGGAGATGCAACAGAAACTGGTATTATCAGATTCTATCAATACATTGAAGATGTAAATTCCTTCCGTGAAAGATATAGAGTAGCTAAAAATCCTGATGGTACTTAAGGTAAAATGCCTTTCAACTCATAGGTAAAGTTTGCTTTGACAATAATTGAAGAGTAAACATAAGAAAGTTACTATACAGTTTACATCAAGGGAGCTCCAGAAAAGATTTGGAGTTTCTGCTCATCCATTATAGTTAATGGTTAGCCTTCCTAACTTAATGATAACTGGTAAAAGAAATTCAAAGCTGTAAATCTCACTTTTGGTAAAGGTGGTGAAAGAGTACTTGGTTTTGCTAAGTTGAGTTTACCTGCTGCTTAATTCCCTCAAGGATTTATTTTTAATGTGTCTTCTATCTAAAAGTTCCCCTTTAAACTTACAAATTTCTAGTTTTGTGGTCTTATTTCTTTGATGGACCCCCCTAAATAGAGAGTCCCCTACGCTATTTTAGAATGTAGATCTGCAGGTGTTAAGGTTATTATGGTAACTGGTGATTAACCTCCTACTGCTGCTGCTATTGCCAAAGAAGTCAATATTATTCCCAAAGATATCCTAACCAATGAAGATCTTATGGAAAGAAATCCTAGTCTCAGCTGGTGGGAAGCAAGCGAATAATGCAGAGCTATTATTGTCCATGGAGATAGAATTACTGAGTCTATTGACAAAGCTCTAAGTGAAAAAAAGGAAGATTGCTTTTATTTACGTTAATGGGTAGTTAAACCTTATTGTGTTTTTGCTAGAACAACCCCAGCTCAAAAATTATAAATTGTTGATGCATGCCAAAAGGAAGGATTCATCGTTGCTGCTACTGGTGATGGTGTAAATGACTCTCCAGCCATCAAGAAAGCAGATATTGGTATTTCTATGAATATTTCTGGTTCCGATGTTACAAAGGATGCTGCAGACATGGTCTTAGTTGATGATGATTTTGCATCAATAGTTTTGGGTGTAGAAGAAGGTAGAAAAATTTTTGATAACTTAAAGAAGACAATTGTATATCTTCTAACTTCCAACATGACTGAAATTATTCCCTTCTTAGCTTTCATTATCCTCTAAATTCCCTTACCTCTTTCCAGTATTTATATGCTTGTCATTTGTGTTGGTACTGATGTTTGGCCAGCTATTTCACTTGCTTATGAAGAAGCAGAACTCGATGTAATGACGAGAAGACCTCGTAATAAATCTGAACATTTGGTCTCAAATAAGCTAATTACAATAGCTTATCTCTAAACAGGTTAGATTGCTAGTGGAGCTGGTCATCTTGGTTATTATATTGCATTCAACTATTTTGGTTTCCCAGTACTTTCTTTATTCGGTCTTGCCTCTGCAACAGGATACAGACCTGTACAAAATGATTTTGGAACTTATTATAATCCTCAGTTGTAAAGAGACGATCCATACTACAACTCAGCTATCTATAATATTACAAAATTCTAAGATTGTAACAAACTCTCAACTGACCAAAATAACGCTCTTTCAAATCTTTAATATTCTTTGGATTGGTTCACACTTTCTGAAGGTAATTATGATCTAAGAAAATCTTTGGTTAAGTGCGATCCTGTTACTGGTGCCTTTATACCTTGGATTAAATGGAGTGATTGTGATATTAACAAATCATAAAATTGGTCAGTTTTAACATCTTAAACTGCTTGCTATTCAGTAGAAGCTATCAACTATGCCTAAAGTGTTTATTTCCTAACAGTTGTCTTACTTTAGTGGACAAATGTATTTGCTTGCAAGAGTAGATCTATGAGTTTTACAACAACTGCTTTTAATTCAGTCATGATATAAGGTGTTATTTTCGAAACAATTTTAGTTATTTTCTTGCAATATGTACCTGGAGTCCAAACTGTATTTGGTGGTAGACCTATGTTCTTCTGGTTATGGACAAGTTGTCTAGCCTATACAATGTTACTACTTATATATGATGAACTAAGAAAATTCTGCTGTAGAAAAAGCAGATGGTTCTATAAATATTGCTATTGGTGAACATTTTTTTTCTAATTATAATAAAAATTATAAAGTTATTTGACTTGTAATAAATAAAACATTAATATAATTATTTTACTTTTCTCTATGAGTATTTTATTTCTTAAAATTTATAATCAATTCTTTAACTTTTCATTAATTTATTTTAGAATTATTTTTTTTAATTTATTTAAGTATTTTTCTTTCAATTAAAATTTTTGATTTCGAAGATTGAAATATGAATTACTTACTTATTATTAATCTATACTATTCTTATTTTCAATAAACAGTTATCCTTAATAGGTTTTACAAAATAAGCATAAGAATATATTATGAAATGTATGGATAAAAAAAAAAGATTTTTTATGAATTAATATTTAATTAATTAAAATGATCTTGATTTTTATAAAAAATTTTTACATACTTTTGTATTATTTTTATTTAAAAATTTAAAAAACATAATAGTAATTATATGAGGCTGTTTGGATGCTTTTTTATTGATTTTTAATTTAGGGAACAATTTTTGTGAAAAATATGATAAGAATATACAAAGCTATGCTTAAGAAAAACAAAAAAATAATGATTAAAATTATTTATTAATTTTATTTTATTTTAATTAATAAAATAAAAAATTGTAATTTTGAAATTATTTTTAAATCAATTTATTTTAAAATATCAATTTTTGATAAAAATAAAATACAAATGAAATAGAGAATATGAAAGCAATTCACTTGCTAATCTATAAATTTAATGAGGAATTACTTTTTATATAATTTGATTTTTTTCGCTGTATGTTATTCCAACTGTTGGTTGGTTATTCATAATTATAAATATTTTTTTAATTTGATTTATTTACATAAAATAAATTATCAAATATATTATTTAATTTATTCTTAACATTATTTTTTATACATTTCTTAAAATATTTTTGTAAAATATATATAAATTTATTTTTAATAAAAATTATTTTATTTATTAATACATGATACTAACATTTTATTTATTTACAGGCTAACTAACTTACTTACTTACTTTAATTAATTAGTAAAGTTTCTTTTCTGCAAAGCCTATATAAATAATTATTTAATTCATTTATTAATAGGAAGATCTAAGTATAAATCATATAATATCTAAACAGGATTAATGTTAAAATATCTGCTTAGATATTTTTGATAAGCTGTAATTTATAATTGAAATAACTCATTTTCTAAAGACATTTATTGTAATTTATTTTTTATTCCTTTTATTGTAAAGATACTGATTTAATTTTATAAAATCAAGGTTTCAAAAAACATTTTAAATATTTAAATTTAAATAAATTTGTTGTAAAACTTAACAGTTTTTATTTCATCTAAAATTTCATAACCTTATCTTATCTTTTTTTTTATAAAATTATAATCAAAATTTTAGTATAAACTGACCTCTTACTATTTGAATTTAGAATCACTTATATTTATTCTATGAAAATACTTTTATAATGTTATTATCTCAGTCTTTTAAAAGTAGAAGAGCAAAGTCTTTTAAATTAGCTTATGTCTTTTTTAACGAGATTAGATACCATTTGAGTGGTGTACATCAAACTGAATAATTAGAAATTTTAATCTTTTAAATTTTTTTTCACTATTTTTGTACTCTTTTGTAAGCTCTTTCAATTGTTAAAAACTATTTACTCTTATTATTTTTGGTCCTTTGAGATAACTTAGAATCACATAATCAGTAAGAGAAACTATCTTCATTATAATTTAAAATATAGACAATGCCAAAATTATTAGCGCCTATATAGAAAAGCATAAACTTTCATCTTTAAATATACTAAAATGCTAAATGAAAAATTAAACGAATACATAGACAATCTAAGTAAGCTATAGAAAAACTATTGAATTTCTTTACCATTCTTCTAAGTGATCAATAATTCCAGCTTAAAAAACAAAAGGAATCCTAATATCAACAAAATATCCAAAAAATACAATGAAATAGAAAAAATAAATAAAGTCATCTTTGTAATGCTTAGAAATAAACTAAGCTGTAAAAGCTAAAAATATAACAGAGAGCCCTAAATTTATAATAACCATAGTAATTAAAGATTAAGAATCGTGAATTATATAGATTAGTACTAATCCTTAATATCCTATTTAACCAATAGCTTCTAAAAAAAATTTTATCCATGTACTTTTTAGAATATGTTTATTTCTAACTATTTTAGGTTCAAATAAAGAAAGCAAAATTATATAGATTGGGTAAAAATATGCTAACAAAGGTATGATTAATTATTTTGGATCTAATAAGAAAGCAAGGATGATAGATCCAGCCACTTCTACCACAAAAAAAACTAATCTTTTAAAATTTAATCTGTATTATTTGAAGCATTAAAACCTATTATTTTTATGAATTTAAAGTAAAGGTATCTCTCCTAAGTTAAATAAGCATAGAATGTAAGCTAGAGACTTACTCTTTATCTCGATGTTCTTGTAGATGTATAAAAAATTCAAAAAATTTTCAATATTAATTGCTATACCTATAACAGACCATATTATCGATTATGTAATTGATTTATCCTATTAATTATTATGAGATAAATAGAGTAGAAATAAATGCAAAGTATTTACATCGAAAGCTATGAAATACAAAAGCTAAAACAATAAGCAAAAATATAAGACTTTATCATAAATAAAATGAATTGCTAAGAAAGAATCCATTTAAATTTATTATTCCGCAAACATGTCTTCTTTATTTACTAAATCTATCTTTATTAATTAAACTTCTATTTTGATTAAAAAAAAATCTTATGTTTTACTATTTCTTAAAAATTAAGAAATTATAATTTAAAAATCAAAAAACTAAATATTAAAGTTTTTAAATGAAATGCAATAAGTAAATTTCATGTCTCTTTTAATTTATTAAAAAAGAATGACTTAAATGAACAAATATATTATTAAAAATCAATTTTAAAAAATATAAAATTTATATTAATTTATTTAACAATTATTGATATTTCCTTAAGTTAAATTAAAAAAATATTTTACTTAATTTTTTCATTATCATATTTCAATAAATTTATTTATTTAAAAATCAATTTATTTACTTCTTTAATAAGGATAATTATTTTAAATTAATTTACAATATATTTAACAATATTTCATGTAAATATTTAAGCAAAATGTTTTTCAATTATGTTCAACAAAAATTGAAATTGTAAAAACTGTAAAATCCCAAAACTTTGCCCCTCGCTTTTAGCCAAAATCGAAGAGCGAGGAGTAAAAAATATATAGGTGCCTTTTTTTTCTACCTATTGGCCCTAAAATGCTCTGATTGTAAATTATCTTTTATAGAGTATATTATTGATAAAAAAAATTCTTTGAATATATTTTGTTCATTATTTTTACAACATAAATATAAATTTAACATAATAATTTTTTGAATTATAAAAAATAGATTTTAAGCTTTTTCTCTTTGAAAAGTAACAAAAAAATAAATTAAAAGAATAAGTATATTTTTTAATTTTTATTGAATTCAAATTAAACTAAAAAATAAATATTATCAACTGAATTTCTATCGAGGAAGTATTTATTATTTAAAGACTATTAAATTTTTATAATGAATATTTCATAGAATGTACTAAGACAAAAAAAACAATAAATACTATATTATGAGTTGTATTTATCATTAAATTAAATTAATTTAAATATTTTGAGAAGGCAGGCCCTATTATTTAAAAATATTTTTTATAGCTAAAAATTAAAATTTAGTATTTCTTTAAAGAAAGCATTTAAAATTTAATTATAAATTTTTTATTTAATTAAGAGCAAATTTAAATTTTCAAAGAAAAAATTTAATGTGTTTTTCTTAAATTTAAGTTATGAAATAAATTTATGAGAACTAAGAATTTATCAAGAAAAATTACTTTTATAAATAATACTTAAATCCTCCTATTAGCAAAAGTATCTCATAACCAAAAGAATAATATCATAGAACTATTAAATTTTTAGAAATTACTGTCCAATAATTAATATAATAAATGCTTTTTTCCTTTTTTTCGAATAATTATATGTATAAATTTAACTGGTATTTTACAAAAAAGAAAAGATTTTAGCCAAATATTCATTTTTATAATAGGATTTAAATGTAAGTATAATAAATATCAAAAAGTTAATTTAATTTTTCATTCATTTTATGACAAAAACTAGGAAATCTACTTTAATTTTACTATTTTTAATAATTTTAAATCAAAATTATTGATAAATATATTTTTAGGCAGATAAGTATAATTACTAATTTAATGTAAGAGAGAGAAACTTTACATTCAAGCTAAGACATACAATAATCTATATTCAAACATACTAAATTTATAAAAAGAACCTTTCATTATTATTACAAAAATATTTTTAAAGAATATATAATAAAATTATTTAGCTATCTATATTTGTAGGATAGTTTAAAAATTACTATCCATAAATGGCATCATAAGAATTTTATAGCTTTACTTCACAATTTCTCCGAAGTAAAACAAACCAAAAAACAAAAAAATGAACGAAAATATTGTTATAGGAGATACAATAAAATAATTTTTGTTGAAATCTGTAAAAAAAGTAGATATTTTGAAGTAAAATTATTTGAAAGTTAGACATTTTTTGACATTTTCTTTGGTTATAAAAGTATTTGATAAATTAAATTGATATCTATTTTTAGTTAAATACCTACACTTTTTTTATTATTATTATTGCTTAAACAAACTCCATTAATTTTCCAAAGGAAAAATACAATATATCTATAATCAGCTAGATAGAATAGATATTAAAATTAATTCAGTAATTTATTTTGAGTGTTTTAGCTTTATTTATTGTATTTTTGTATATAATATTACTATTTTTTAAAGCTATTGCCCTCTTTTGTTAATAATAATATTTCTATTTGTTTCTTTTAAAAAAATGTACAAGTAAGGTAACTTTCTTATATTAAATGGCTGGTTAGAATGATCTTATGTCTTTTCCCCATTATATATAAAATCTAAAAAATATTAACAAATTTCTTTTGATGATATCAAAATAATGATCAATTTTTATTTCTATTACATTTACTTAATTAGATTTGTAATTTTCAGTATTTTCTACTATTTTGAATCGAATTCAACTAATTTCTTTTTGCAATTTATGACTAAATTTTATAATAACTATGCTATAATATGATTTTATTTATACATATAAACTATTTCAAAAATAATATAAATGTTTTCTGAAATTATAGTACTTTTTTCTAAAAATTTATAGTAATGATTATTTTTCATATGCCAATTTGAAGAATATACAAAAAGCTATTCAGCTAGAATCTGTCTAATACTTGATATTTATCTTAATTTTTAAAATATGATTTATTTTTATATTTCAATATAAGAAATTCTAAAAATAAATTTAAATTTTCTTTTCATAATAGTAAGTAAATCAACTTCACATTAATATTTTTAATTTCAAAATTTTATTACAAAAATTAGCCTGAATTTTTAAACATTTTAATTTTCAACCAAATTTCCATAAAAATCTAATATTTAACAAAATAGTATTAAGTTTTTGATAAAAAATTATCTTTAATTTAGAAAATAAAGTATTCTACTTTTTTGGAATTTCATTTTTTTATGATGTAATTATTAATTGATTTAGCTTAAAAATAGATCTAATCTAGTTGATATTTATTAAAAATTAAGAGTCAAATATGGAATATGATTTTTTTCTTCTAAATTCTCCACCAATTCTCCATGGTATGTCACTATCAAAATCCATTTTTTGTGATAATTTATATGATTTTACAAAATTTTATTGCTTATTTAATTCAACCAGAAAGTGAATTTTAGGTTTTTGAAGGTAGGTAAAATAGACTTGCCATCCATTAAAAAAATTCTAATAATATTCTTCAATGATAAAACACCAAGTAAAAATTTGTTGAAACAATGATAAAACAATCTATTTTTTTATCTAAATAAAACATCGAATATCGCTAAACTGGTAGAGCTGTTTTTCAGAAAAGGTTTTATTTGTAAAGCTATTTCAGGAAATAGTATTAGATTTAAATAAGTCTTTAATTGCAATTTAATTAATTAAGTGGCTATTAAATTATTAAATGAGATAAAATTAAAATTTAAGAAATAGACTTTTTCTACTAATTAAGTATCTAAATCTTCTATTTCTTAAATTCTGGGTAAAAAATAGGTAATTAAGTATACACCTGTGTAAAAAAAAGCTTTATAAGTCTATTTGATAAATTTGTTTATAATTTTTAAATATCAAATAAAATTTTTAAAAAAAACGGATTAAAAAATAATTTTGAAATCTTAAAGAATTTGATATTTTAAATCCTTCACATAAAATGAGTTAAATGAATGTTGTTCGACAGTCCTCATCTGGCGTCGTAAGAAAATTTGAAGAAATGAGGTAGTCCATCTAACTTAAAAATTCCATTCAAGAAATTAGATAAAGTTAGGAATTCTAAAAGCCAAGAACTGAGTTGGAAGACGGAAACAAGCATTAGCACATTAACTGTGAAATTTAAGAAACAACAATTAAAACAGAAGGTTTTATGATTTCTAACACTCAAGCTGCTGATGTAGCTAAAAATACTGTTAACAAAAAATTAAATAAGGATGAAAAATAAAAACAAGATATTGTTGAAAAAGTAGACCACAAAATTTCTTTGGAGGAACTGAAATAAAAGTATCAAACTGATTTCCAGAATGGTTTAACTGAACAAAAAGCTTAGGAATTACTAAAAAAGTATGGCGAGAATAAGCTTACTGTTAAGTAAGGAACTCCATTATGGGTAAAACTCTTGAAAGAAATGACTAATGGCTTTTCACTCATGCTTTGGGTTAGTGCTATTCTATGTTTCATTGCTTAAGGATTGCAGCCAAATCCCTCTAACATTTACCTTGCAGTAGTCCTCATTATTGTCATTTTAATTACCACTGCAATTACTTTCTAATAAAATGCAAAGAGTGAAGCATTGATGAATTCTTTTAAAAATTTTATCCCTGCAAAGACAATAGTTATTAGAGGAGGTGAAATAAAGCAAATAGAAGCTGTACATCTTGTTGTCGGTGATGTAGTTGTCATAAGAATAGGTGAAAAAATCCCCGCTGATATACGTATCTTAGAATCAAATGAAATGAAAGTAGATAATTCCCCTTTGACTGGTGAAAGTGAACCTCTATTGCGTACTACTGAATGCTCTCATCCTGAAAGTTATATTGAGACATCTAATATAGCCTTCTTCGGTACTCTATGTAAAGAGGGTAACGGAAAGGGAATTGTTATCTGTACTGGTGATAATACTATGCTTGGTTAGATTGCTGATTTGTCTTCTGGTGAAAAGAAAGTCAAAACTCCTCTCCGTATTGAGCTTGATCGTTTTGTAGTTCTTATTACAGTTATTGCAATAGTGCTTGGCGTCGCCTTTTTCTTACTTGCATTACTTTATATGAATTATAAAGTTACTGATTGCCTTGTCTTTGGTATTGGTATTCTAGTAGCTAATGTTCCTGAAGGTTTACTTGGTTGCATCACTATTTCGCTTGCCATTACTGCAAAGAATCTCTCAGCTAAAAATGTCCTCGTAAAAAACCTCGAAGCCGTAGAAACTCTTGGTTCCACTTCTTGTATTTGCTCTGATAAAACTGGTACTTTAACTTAAAATGTTATGTCGGTCAAAAATTTGTGGTATTCAGATTAGATCCATCTATCCAAGAACAAGGCTCATCTTAAGCAAGGAGAAATCCCTGAATATAATACTGAAGATCCTGACTTTAAAACTCTTTAGAAGGCTGCCATGCTCAGTAGTGAAGCCCGTTTTGATACTTCTACTATTAAAGAAAGAGATAATATCGACTACATGACCTGTCCAGTATTAGGAGATGCAACAGAAACTGGTATTATCAGATTCTATCAATACATTGAAGATGTAAATTCCTTCCGTGAAAGATATAGAGTAGCTAAAAATCCTGATGGTACTTAAGGTAAAATGCCTTTCAACTCATAGGTAAAGTTTGCTTTGACAATAATTGAAGAGTAAACATAAGAAAGTTACTATACAGTTTACATCAAGGGAGCTCCAGAAAAGATTTGGAGTTTCTGTTCATCGATTATTGTTAATGGTAAACCTTCCTAACTTAAT
>NW_002476267.1:0-37494 GCF_000189635.1 Tetrahymena thermophila SB210 | reverse complement strand
GTTAGATTGCTGATTTGTCTTCTGGTGAAAAGAAAGTCAAAACTCCTCTCCGTGTTGAGCTTGATCGTTTTGTAGTTCTGATTACAATTATTGCAATAGTACTTGGTGTAGCCTTTTTCTTACTTGCTTTGCTATATATGAATTATAAAGTTACTGATTGCCTTGTCTTTGGTATTGGTATTCTAGTAGCTAATGTTCCTGAAGGTTTACTAGGTTGCATTACTATTTCGCTTGCCATTACTGCAAAGAATCTCTCAGCTAAAAATGTCCTTGTAAAAAACCTCGAAGCTGTAGAAACTCTTGGTTCCACTTCTTGTATTTGCTCTGATAAAACTGGTACTTTAACTTAAAATGTTATGTCGGTCAAAAATTTGTGGTATTCAGATTAGATTCACTTATCAAAGAACAAGACTCATCTTAAGCAAGGAGAAATCCCTGAATATAATACTGAAGATCCTGACTTTAAAACTCTTTAGAAGGCTGCCATGCTCAGTAGTGAAGCCCGTTTTGATACTTCTACTATTAAAGAAAAAGAGAATATCGACTACTTGACCTGTCCAGTATTAGGAGATGCAACAGAAACTGGTATTATCAGATTCTATCAATACATTGAAGATGTAAATTCCTTCCGTGAAAGATATAGAGTAGCTAAAAATCCTGATGGTACTTAAGGTAAAATGCCTTTCAACTCATAGGTAAAGTTTGCTTTGACAATAATTGAAGAGTAAACATAAGAAAGTTACTATACAGTTTACATCAAGGGAGCTCCAGAAAAGATTTGGAGTTTCTGCTCATCCATTATAGTTAATGGTTAGCCTTCCTAACTTAATGATAACTGGTAAAAGAAATTCAAAGCTGTAAATCTCACTTTTGGTAAAGGTGGTGAAAGAGTACTTGGTTTTGCTAAGTTGAGTTTACCTGCTGCTTAATTCCCTCAAGGATTTATTTTTAATGTGTCTTCTATCTAAAAGTTCCCCTTTAAACTTACAAATTTCTAGTTTTGTGGTCTTATTTCTTTGATGGACCCCCCTAAATAGAGAGTCCCCTACGCTATTTTAGAATGTAGATCTGCAGGTGTTAAGGTTATTATGGTAACTGGTGATTAACCTCCTACTGCTGCTGCTATTGCCAAAGAAGTCAATATTATTCCCAAAGATATCCTAACCAATGAAGATCTTATGGAAAGAAATCCTAATCTCAGCTGGTGGGAAGCAAGCGAATAATGCAGAGCTATTATTGTCCATGGAGATAGAATTACTGAGTCTATCGACAAAGCTCTAAGTGAAAAAAAGGAAGATTGCTTTTATTTACGTTAATGGGTAGTTAAACCTTATTGCGTTTTTGCTAGAACAACCCCAGCTCAAAAATTACAAATTGTTGATGCATGCCAAAAGGAAGGATTCATCGTTGCTGCTACTGGTGATGGTGTAAATGACTCTCCAGCCATCAAGAAAGCAGATATTGGTATTTCTATGAATATTTCTGGTTCCGATGTTACAAAGGATGCTGCAGACATGGTCTTAGTTGATGATGATTTTGCATCAATAGTTTTGGGTGTAGAAGAAGGTAGAAAAATTTTTGATAACTTAAAGAAGACAATTGTATATCTTCTAACTTCCAACATGACTGAAATTGTTCCTTTCCTAGCCTTCATCATCCTCTAAATTCCCTTACCTCTTTCCAGTATTTATATGCTTGTCATTTGTGTTGGTACTGATGTTTGGCCAGCTATTTCACTTGCTTATGAAGAAGCAGAACTAGATGTAATGACGAGAAGACCTCGTAATAAATCTGAACATTTGGTTTCAAATAAGCTAATTACAATAGCTTATCTCTAAACAGGTTAGATTGCTAGTGGAGCTGGCCATCTTGGTTATTATATTGCATTCAACTATTTTGGTTTCCCAGTACTTTCTTTATTCGGTCTTGCCTCTGCAACAGGATACAGACCTGTAAAAAATGACTTTGGAACTTATTACAATCCATTGCTATAAAGAGAAGATCCTTACTACAATGCAGCTATCTATAATATTACAAAATTCTAAGATTGCAACTAACTCTCAACCGACCAAAATAACGCTCTTTCAAATCTTTAATATTCTTTGGACTGGTTCACACTTTCTGAAGGTAATTATGATCTAAGAAAAGCTTTGGTTAAGTGCGATCCTGTTACTGGTGCCTTTATACCTTGGATTAAATGGAGTGATTGTGATATTAACGAATCATAAAATTGGTCAGTTTTAACATCTTAAACTGCTTGCTATTCAGTAGAAGCTATCAACTATGCCTAAAGTGTTTATTTCCTAACAGTTGTCTTACTTTAGTGGACAAATGTATTTGCTTGCAAAAGTAGATCTATGAGTTTTACAACAACTGCTTTTAATTCAGTCATGATCTAAGGTGTTATTTTCGAAACAATTTTAGTTATTTTCTTGCAATATGTACCTGGAGTCCAAACTGTATTTGGCGGTAGACCTATGTTCTTC
Organism: Tetrahymena thermophila SB210; assembly: GCF_000189635.1. Classification (NCBI taxonomy): domain Eukaryota; phylum Ciliophora; class Oligohymenophorea; order Hymenostomatida; family Tetrahymenidae; genus Tetrahymena; species Tetrahymena thermophila. The sequence goes on along the minus strand of NW_002476267.1, from coordinate 35,008 downwards.
TGGTTATGGACAAGTTGTCTAGCCTATACAATGTTACTACTTATATATGATGAACTAAGAAAATTCTTCTGTAGAAAAAACAGATGGTTTTATAAATATTGCTATTGGTGAACATTTTTTTTCTAATTATAATAAAAATTATTAAGTTATTTGACTTGTAATAAATAAAACATTAATATATTTATTTTACTTTTCTCTATGAGTATTTATTTCTTAAAATTTATAATCAATTCTTTAACTTTTCATTAATTTATTTTTCTTGATTTATAAATAAAACTTAGAACATATTTTTTTATTACTTATCTAAGTTTTTTCTTTCAATAAAATTTTTAAATATAAAAGATTTAAATATTAATTACTTTCTTATTATTAATCACGCTATTAATATTTTCAATAAATAGTTATCCTTAGTAGGTTTTACAAAATAAACATTAAAACATATATAATGGAAATATTATTAAAAAATAGGTTTTTGAATGAATTAATATTTAATTAATTTAAATGATCTTAAAAAAATATCATGAATAAATTTTAATGCATCTGTCTATCACTTTCTTTTATGGTAGATCATACTATATACTAAAAATTAAATTCATTACAACAATTTTTAATGGTGTATTATTTGAGTATCTGAAAAACTATTGACGCAATTATTTATAAGAGCTTAATTTTCACCTAACTCATTAATGGGCTAAAAGCTTTGATTAATTATACAATTCCTTACTACCATTCTAAATTTTTAAAGATTAATTTCTAACTGTTTTGAGTATATGTAAAGCTTTAGAGATGGAAATAATCTGATTATTCTTTAGAAAAATCTCTTTCTACGAATACCTTAAATTGAAGTGTAAAATACTGATCCAATAATCAAGACTGTTATATAGATATAAAAGATCATTTATAAAAATAATACCAAGTAGTAAAATATTTCTGATATTATTCTACCTAATTTATAAGAATCATATTAGTTTTAACTATCAAATTCTATCTAGAGGCAAATAGATGATATTACATATAACACTGATAAAATATTAGATACTAGCTCAACTTTATTAATAAACACTTACTAAAAAGGTTAGAAATAAATAACAGAAGCTGAATAAACAGATAAAATTGCACAATATATTAGGCATGAAAGCACAATTTAAGCTTTACCTAAAGAAACTAAAGCTGACAATAAGGTAGATAGTATTAATTTAATAAATTACCAATAAAAGTATCTTCTTTTGTATTCATCATACATAAATCCAAATATAATCAGAATCTTGGTCTTTTCCAAATTACTTCTATTAGCATAGATATACCCAAATAAAGCTATAGGTAGAGCAAACACATATATAATTAGAGCAGGAATGCTTAAATATTTCATAGAATTCATCATGTGTTAATTGCTGCAATTAATACTTGTATCAATCATTAAGTATTAATCTTTTTACGTAAGCTGAATGCATGTAAAAGATTCAATAGAATATGATATAATTGATTATTAAAAAACGAAAATGATGCTGTACGTGAAACTGCTAATGATAATAAAGAAATAATTTTTTTTTCTGATACAACTAAAGATGCCAATAAATATCAAAAAGCAAAAATTAAGAACAAGAGGAGACATAATAGATATTAATAGCTTGATATACCCTAAACTTTCAGCTTTATCAAAGTATTATTTAAGAAAACAGTCGTATGAAGTTCCTCCTTAATTTTGCAATGGATTAAAAAAGCTATAAATTCTGCTATGAATCGAATAGTCATAATGATTAAAATCAACAAAGTAATATGTCAATAAATACATCTAGAAATTAAAAAGAAGTATCTTTGTATAGACAGAGGACTAGTTTTATCTAATGAAGCTATATCCAATATATATTCTCTTCATATAGAAAGAAAGATATCTTCTATAAATCTAATTTTACATTCTTTTAAAACTACCTCTAACTGTAAAGAAAAATAAAAAGAGAGAGAAAGCAGCAGATAAATAATTAAATAAAGTATTATTTTAAAGAGTGCTACATTTAGCACATTAAAAATAGCCTTATAATCCATATGATTCACCATTCCAATATTCACCATTTATGTCACATGTTAAGCATTAAGGTCCAATATATCCCTCTAAACATAGTTCATTTCCAGAACCATATCTCTTTTCCCCATTACAACTTTATTAATTTAGCTCACAAAGGTATGTTTCGCTAAATTGAGAATTTTGAGGTCTCCAAAGATTTTATTTTAGATAAGAAACATCAGCATAACATTTATCAAATTTTTCTGTTTCACAAATAGCACAATTATTTTATGGATCACCACTATAAGAACCAAAACTACAATATTTGCATTAGATTTACTATTTTTACACATTTAGTACTTGCTCCATACCTTTTTGACAATTATTTGTTGGGTTATAGCAGCCAAATCTTGAATTTTTATAATAAAAATGTATTTAAAAGAATTAAAGTTCAAATAGATCGATATATGAATTGATGCAATCAAAATATTCAAAATAGCTTGTTAAGAGATAAGGATAATTCACGTTTGGTAAATTAAAGTTGTAAAAATATTATTTAAGATTATCCTCAATAAAATCATAGAGATTTCCGATTGATTAAAATTCATCAAATTCACTAACACTACATAGTTGTTTTTATTCTGCACACTTATATTCAACTTTAAGTCTTATTAAATAAATCATATTTTGCTGAAGTGACATATGATAAATAATATAAGGAGGAGTAACTAATTTTTCTATGTTTATTTACTATTACACCATATAGTACTATGTATTAACTAATTCTGTATTTAATTAAAATAAAGAATCGATTTCAAATAAATTACAATGTGGCATTTAAAAAGAATCAATCTAATTTGTGCAAGCAAAATATTATTAAGATGAAACTGTTGCTTTATTATTAATAAACTTAATTTTTTCTGCATCAAGTAGCATTTTATCTTCAGCTCTTAAACCTAAAAATGCACCTCCTCCTATTTTACTTTTGCAATTCTAAACGATCAATTCATCTGTTACATTTAGATTAGCTGAGTAAATAGCTCCTCCAAACATTTAGCTTTAACATGTATCAAAGATTGTTTTTGTGAATTCTAACATAGCGACACCTAAATTGCTTATGCAGCCACCTGAACTTACACTCTTCATATTAGCAAATTAACAAAATTAAATTATTATTTTCTGCTCTATTTAAGAAGATATAAGTAAAAATCTTATATTAGTGTTATTAAAATCAGCTTATATGAACTTTAAATAGGATTCACTACCTTAATAAAGCTTTTTATTACCATAGACTTCAATAAAATTTAAATACTTTTGATTTTAAATGAAACTTGGAATATTTTATTTGCTTTATTCTTTCTCTGTGAGATAGACTTCTTTCTATTAATCTTTATTCAAAGAATTTCTTGATAGAATACCAAATTTGCAGTTTTCAAAATGAAACATTTTAGTGTTATTTAATTTGTAAAAAGGTTCATTCAAATTTTAAATTGTATCTATATCAACAATGGATTACTTTATAATAAATGATTAAACCTCCTAAAAGCTACCAAACCCTTTCTCAAGATAGCTATTTATAATTTATCCTCTTTCAATACTAAAACCTTCTAAATAATTGACAGAGAAAATAGGTGTGAAAATTTCAATATTTTCAAGCTTCATATTATTTATTACAAAACTCTTCGTTTGACTTAACACAAATAAACTCTAATTATTAAGTCCAATCGAAACATTTCTTAAAGTAAACTCTGAAAAAGTAAAGCTTAAATCATTTCCTTCAATCAAGAAAGAATCCATTATTGTCATATTTTCTAGAGAAAATACTATATTGGCATTATTCAGCCCAGTTAATTTAAAGGTGTTGTTATAATAAATTGTATGAATTCCTTAATCATCAAATATCTTTTAGATTTGTTATGTGCTATTATTTTAGCATATAATAACATTAATAATAGCCAATATTGAGAAAGCAAATATTTATCTCATACTTTTTCTCAGATTGAATTTTCTTTTTAATTTAATAATTATTAACTTATCAAATTTAGATTTTCCTTATAAAAGAATAACTTTGAGTTGCTTTAATTTTCCTAGTTGTGTAATTAATTTAATTTTCACTATTTAGATTTCTAATAAAATATTATATGTATTCTTTTAATTGATCTCTCAGATATCTGTCAAATCTTATTGGTAGTAATCAAGTAAAAAAACTAAATCAAAAATAATTTTAACTTGAAATTTATTAAGATTTATTTTTTGTAAAAATTTAAATAGCTTTGAATTTTGCGCTTAATATATATTAGGACTATAGAAGCATTTAGATAAATTTCTTGAAATATTACATAAATATCTTCCCTAAATAAAATTAGTTTTTTTATTTTCTCATTTTTAATTAAAGAAATTTTTTATCTTAATTTTTTCATCACTTTTTTAATTATTTCTAATAAAATCAAGTCTTTTAATCTAGATTAGTCATTAGATTTTTTGATCATTCATCAGAAATCATATAGATTTAGTAAATATTAATATACACTTTCTCAAATTATTATTTTTTTAAAATTGTAATTTACCTTAGTATATAATTTAAATTGCTTTACAGATACACCATATCTTATGTTTTTTTATCTAATAATTATTTGAAATAATCTATTTTTTAAAGGAATTTTGAAAATTTCGATTTTTATCGTATGATGAGAAATGCAAGATGATAAAACACAAAAGTTTACAGTAATTAATCATGATAATTTAAAAAATGATTTATTTTTTTAGAATTAAATAGAATATTTAAATTAATTCTAATTCTTGAAGAATTTTTCAGAAAAATTTTCTATAATTCTTAAAAATAATTAGTAAAAAATAATGCAGAGGAAGTTTTAATTATTTTAGTTTTTAATTTTGTTTTTCAATTAGCATTTATAAAACTTGTTCAACTTAAAGCTATCAGATATTCATTAGTACTAGATAGCAATTATCTAGGTTAGAATTAATTATGCACTATATTTAATAAAGAAGTCTATATAGAGGAATATTAATCTCAATATTGAATTGAATACTATAATCTTTTGAGTGAATAATTACTATTGAAAATAATTGTGATCCTTAAGAACAATTATCTAAAATTTACTACATCTCAAATTGATCATTTCAACTAACAAAATAAATATAAAAGAGGTTAAAAAACTTTAATTTAAAATTATTTATCACTATTAATTTAAATATAATATAATAATTGATTAAATTGCCAAATTAAAATATTATCTTTAGCTTAAAAAACTAGCTGATGGTTAGTTAGTCAGTCTTAGTCTTATTTTGTAGTCTTTAAAGCTCTTTAATAAATCAATAAACAATTAAATAATATAGAGATATATTCAATCTCAAATTACATTAAATAGAAATCAGTAATGATGTTAAATTAGAAAGCATTATTAATTCTTTTATTATTATTATCAATAAATCAGATGAAATTTAAATTTATAATATTTTCTCTTAAAAATAATATAGATGCTAAAGGATAAGGAGGATCTAAAATATACTTTGATAACATTAACAAATAGATAGTTAAATAAATAAGTGGTTGTATCTTTTAGGAAAATCATTAATTGATAAAATTGTAGAATTATGTTTATATTCTTTGTTAACGCTACTTTATCCTCAAGAAATACAGATCACAAAACTCAGAAATTTATTCTAAAACGGAAGATTGTTTAATTTGGAATAATTAAGCAAATATTGGAGGAGATATATATTTATATATTATGAATAGATCACACTAGAATTGTGATATAATTAAAAAAAATAATTCATAAAAATAACTAAGTTTTGGACTTTAAAGCTATTTTATATAGAATTAGTGTATTGAAACATGGAAAGAGGTTGATCCCTCAATAATAAAAAATCATTCAAAGATTGTGGAACTAATTAAATGGCCATAATTTAAATAAAGAATAGAAATAAAACTATCAGGCTTAACCATCTAGTTAATTAATAGAGTGGAAACATTTATAAAGTAAATTTAAAGAGGATATTTAATTTTATTTGTAAATTTTGAGTTATAGATGAAGAAGATAATCAGTCCTATTTAATTAAAAGAATAATATTTATGATAGCTCACTTGATTATAATTAATGTTTATAATTTTTAGTTCAATAAATTACCATTTCAATTTTAATGAAAATATTTAATCTAGTAGATATATATAATTAATTATAAATTAATATATTTTTAACCTTTGAATTATATTACAAGTTAAAACTATTAATTAATTAATATTTGGCTCTAAAATTTTTAAATAAAAAATAAATATAATTTCTTAGCTAGCGTTTTATGTTCTGAGCATAATCTTAAAATAATCTAAAAAATATATTAAAAAGCTTAAAACATATGACTTAAAAAAATTATTTATTTTTGAAATTATAATAAATTAAATTATTGATAACAACTCTATTATAAAATATAAAAACATATTTTTTAATAAATAAATAAAAATCTATTTCATAATAAGTGGCATGTAAACCATCAAATTTTTGTATGGCACCTTGCTATAATTTGAGATATTATAAAAACTCGTAAAATTACAGAGCTAAAACAGAAAAATCTACTTATTAACATTATTTTTATAATATTTAAGAACATTAAATACTAGAATTTTTTGAAATATGAATAAATAAATGGCCATCTCTAATTCCTATTATTTTTGTAAGTATATGTTTTACATACAAACATTAAGTTTAAATAATGAATGTTAAATTAATTTTTCTGTGATATCTATCTATATCTTCATAAAACAAAATATATAAATTAATATTTGACAATTAATATATTTATTTGTTCTTTTTATCCATTAATAATTAATTAATTAAATTTCATAAATTGCTATTCAATATTTTTGAAAAAAAAAATAAATGATTTTATAGATTAATAAATATAACAAATTAAAAAAAGTAATTATTAATTTTTTTATTAATATCCTTTAAATTTATATAAATTAACAAAAAAAGTTTTTAAGCTCTTCACTATCATCTCATGAGGTTCTCCATATTGATTTGATGTATATTAAATTTATAAATATTATTTTTATTATTATTAATATTTTTTATAAATTTAACTTTCAATTAATTTAAATAAATAACTTTTATTATAAAAATTATCTATTAAAACAAACATATTTTAGCTATTTTAACTTAATTTTCATTTCAATTTTTAATTATTTATTATTTATTTTTTATTATTTGATATTTTTTCTTCATTTTTTGCTATTAAAACTTACATTTAATAAAATCAATTTATTAATTTTTGGTTTGTAATATTTTTAATTATAAAAGCTAATTTAAAACATTAAAGCTCTTTTAATTTATTTTCCTTTTTTTTTTATTATGATTTTTTTTTATCATTCTTTTTTAATTTTATTAATTAATCTTATTATTTCATATTTTTTCTTCTTTTTTTCCTTCTAATTAACTTGAGTGAAAAGCCTATTTAATTTATAAAAGGTGAAATATAATATATCTTAATAACATAATAAATAAAGCTAAACTAGCTTAAAATAGCTTTCTTTTTGAGTTTTTAGAAAGCATTCACAAAATGCAAAATTTGAAATATTATTCACCGTATTTTCTTTTTTCATATTTTTTTTTTGAAAAAGATAAATTTTGAAAAATTTTACGAACTCTAAAAAAAATATCAAATTATTTTGGTAATCTCTGGTTTCCAACATTAAAAATACCCCAATAATTTAAAATAATAAAGCTATCTTTTCTTTTTATTTTTATTGTGCTTGTTTTTTTTTGTTCTTTCTTTGTTAATTTAACTAATCATTTTATTTTTAACTTTTGCTTTTATTATGAATTAATTGATCTTATTATTTCATATTCTTTCTTAATTTTTTCCTTCTAATTAACTATTTAATGATATATTTTTTCTTCAATATTTAAAAAGTGGCAATAAAATTGGTGATGAAGGTGCATCAGGCTTAGGTTCTGGTTTAGCAAATTGCATTAATCTCTCAAATTTGTCACTTTACCTTAAGTAAAAACAGTTTATTTGTTTTGGATTGTTATATTTTGAATTATAAAAACTAATTTAAAACAATAAAGCTCTCTTTTCTTTTTATTTTTATTGTATTTGCTTATTTTTTTGTTCTTTTTTTGTTAATTTAACTCATCATTTTATTTTTAATTTTTGCTTTTATTATCAATTAATTGACCTTTTTAGTTCATATTCTTTCTTCATTTTTCCTTCTAATAAACTTTTTAATGAAATATGTTTTCTTCAATATTTAAAGTAAGAATAAAATTGGTGCAAAGGGTGTATCAGGCTTAGGTTCTGGTTTAGCAAAATGCATTAATTTATCAAATTTGACACTTAACCTTGAGTAAAAACAGTTTATTTGTTTTGGATTGTGATATTTTGAATTATAAAAACTAATTTAAAACAATAAAGCTCTCTTTTCTTTTCCTTTTTATAGTGCTTGCTTTTTTTTTGTTCTTTCTTTGTTAATTTAACTCATCATTCTATTTTTAACTTTTACTTTTATTATCAATTAATTAATCTTATTATTTCATATTCTTTCTTCATTTTTTCCTTCTAATTAACTATTTCATGATATATTTTTTCTTCAATATTTAAAAGTGGCAATCAAATTAATGCAATGGGTGTATCAGGCTTAGGTTCTAGTTTAGCAAATTGCATTAATCTCTCAAATTTGACACTTGACCTTCAGTAAAAACAGTTTATTTGTTTTGGATTGTGATATTTTGAATTATAAAAACTAATTTAAAACAATAAAGCTCTCTTTCTTTTCCTTTTTATTGTGCTTGCTTTTTTTTTGTTTTTTCTTTGTTAATTTAACTCATAGTTTTATTTTTAACTTTTGCTTTTATTATAAATTAATTAATCTTATTATTTCATATTCTTTCTTCATTTTTTCCTTCTAATTAACTATTTAACCATATATTTTTTCTTCAATTTTTAAAAAGGAACAATTAAATTGGTGCAAAGGGTGCATCAGGTTTAGCTTCTGGTTTAGCAAATTGCATTAATCTATCAAATTTGTCACTTTACCTTGAGTAAAAACAGTTTATTTGTTTTGGATTGCGATATTTTGAATTATAAAAACTAATTTAAAATAATAAAGCTCTCTTTTCTTTTCCTTTTTATTGTGCTTACTTTTTTTTTTGTTCTTTCTTTGTTAATTTAACTCATCATTATTTTCAACTTTTACTTTTATTATCAATTAATTGATCTTATTATTTCATATTCTTTCTTCATTTTTTCCTTCTAATTAAATATTTAATGATATATTTTTTCTTCAATATTTAAAAAGTGGCAATAAAATTGGTGATGAAGGTGCATCAGGTTTAGGTTCTGGTTTAGCAAATTACATTAATCTCTCAAATTTGACACTTCACCTTAGGTAAAAACAGTTTATTTGTTTTGGATTGTGATATTTTGAATTATAAAAACTAATTTAAAACAATTAAGCTCTCTTTTATTTTATTTTATTGTGTTTGCTTTTTTTTGTTCTTTCTTTGTTAATTTAACTCATCATTTTTTTTAACTTTTGCTTTTATTATCAATTAATTGATCTTATTATTTTATATTCTTTCTTCATTTTTTCCTTCTAATTAACTATTTAATCATATATTTTTTCTTCAATATTTAAAAAGGAACAATTAAATTGGTGCAAAGGGTGCATCAGGTTTAGCTTCTGGTTTAGCAAATTGCATTAATCTCTCAAATTTGTCACTTGACCTTCAGTAAAAACAGTTTATTTGTTTTGGATTGTGATATTTTGAATTATAAAAACTAATTTAAAACAATAAAGCTCTCTTTTCTTTTTATATTATTGTGTTTGCTTTCTTTTTGTTCTTTCTTTGTTAATTTAACTCATAGTTTTATTTTTAACTTTTGCTTTTATTATCAATTAATTGATCTTATTATTTAATATTGTTTCTTCATTTTTTCTTTCTAATTAACTATTTCATGATATATTTTTTCTTCAATATTTAAAAAGATAAATTGAAATTGGTGATGAAGTTGCATCAGGCTTAGGTTCTGGTTTAGCAAATTGCATTAATCTATCAAATTTGACAATTAACCTTTGGTAAAAACAGTTTATTTGTTTTGGATTGTGATATTTTGAATTATAAAAACTAATTTTAAACAATAAAGCTGTCTTTTCTTTTCCTTTTTATTGTGCTTACTTTTTTTTTGCTCTTTCTTTGTTAATTTAACTCATAGTTTTATTTTTAACTTTTGCTTTTATTATCAATTAATTGATATTATTTCATATTCTTTCTTCATTTTTTCCTTATCATTAACTATTTAATGATATATTTTTTCTTCAATACTTAAAGTAGGAATAAAATTTGTGATGAAGGTGCATCAGACTTAGGTTCTGGTTTAGCAAATTGCATTAATCTCTCAAATTTGTCACTTAACCTTAAGTAAAATAGTTTATTTGTTTTGGATTGTGATATTTTGAATTATAAAAACTAATTAAAAACAATAAAGCTCTCTTTTCTTTTTATATTATTGTGTTTGCTTTTTTTTTATTCTTTCTTTGTTAATTTAACTCACCATTTTATTTTTAACTTTTGCTATTATGAAAATTAATTAATCTTATTATTTCAAATTCTTTCTTCATTTTTTTCTTCTAATTAACTATTTAATGATATATTTTTTCTTCAATATTTAAAAAGTTAAAATTAAATTGGTACAAAGGGTGCATCAGGCTTAGGTACTGGTTTAGCAAATTGCATTAATCTCTCAAATTTGACACTTAACCTTAAGTAAAAACAATTTATTTGTTTTGGATTGTGATATTTTGAATTATAAAAACTAATTTAAAACAATAAAGCTCTCTTTTCTTTTCCTTTATATTGTGCTTTTTTTTTTTTTGTTCTTTCTTTGTTAATTTAACTCATCATTTTATTTTTAACTTTTGCTTTTATTATCAATTAATTGATCTTATTATTTCAAATTCTTTCATAATTTTTTCCCTCTAACTAACTATTAATAGATATATTTATTCTTCAATATTTAAAGTAGGAATAAAATTGGTGCAAAGGGTGCATTAAGCTTAGGTTCTGGTTTATCAAATTGCATTAATCTCTCAAATTTGTCACTTGACCTTAAGTAAAAACAGTTTATTAGTTTTGGATTGTGATATTTTGAATTATAAAAACTAATTTAAAACAATAAAGCTCTCTTTTCTTTTCCTTTTTATTGTGCTTGCTTTTTTTTTGTTCTTTCATTCATAGTTTTATTTTTAACTTTTGCTTTTATTATCGATTAATTAATCTTATTATTTCATATTCTTTTTTCAATTTTTCCTTGTAATTAAATATTTAATGATAAATTTTTTCTTCGATATTTAAAAAGTGAAAATTAAATTGGTACAAAAGGTGCATAAGGCTTAGGTTCTGGTTTAGCAATTTGCATTAATCTCTCAAATTTAGCACTTAACCTTTAGTAAAAACAGTTTATTTGTTTTGGATTGTGATATTTTGAATTATAAAAACTAATTTAAAACAATATAGCTCTCTTTTCTTTTCCTATTTATTGTGCTTGCTTTTTTTTTGTTCTTTCTTTGTTAATTTAACTCATAGTTTTATTTTTAACTTTTGCTTTTATTCAATTAATTAATCTTATTATTTCATATTCATTCTTCATTTTTTCCTTCTAATTAACTATTTCATGATATATTTTTTATTCAATATTTAAAAAGTGACAATAAAATTGGTGATTTAGGTGCATCAGGCTTAGGTTCTGGTTTAGCAAATTGGATTAACCTCTCAAATTTGTCACTTGACCTTCAGTAAAAACAGTTTATTTGTTTTGGATTGTGATATTTTGAATTATAAAAACTAATTTAAAACAATAAAGCTCTCTTTTCTTTTCCTTTTTATTGTGCTTACTTTTTTTTTTATTCTTTCTTTGTAAATTTAACTCACCATTTTATTTTTAACTTTTGCTTTTATTACCAATTAATTAATCTTATTATTTCATATTCTTTCTTCATTTTTTACTACTAATTAACTATTTAATGATATATTTTTTCTTCAATATTTAAAAAGTTAAAATTAAATTGGTGCAAAGGGTGCATAAAGCTTAGGTTCTGGTTTAGAAAATTGCATTATTCTTTCAAATTTGACACTTAACCTAAAGTAAAAACAGTTTATTTGTTTTGGATTGTGATATTTTTTGAATTATAAAAACTAATTTAAAACAATAAAGCTCTCTTTTCTTTTCCCTTTTATTGTGCTTGCTTTTTTTTTGTTCTTTCTTTGTTAATTTAACTCATCATTTTATTTTTAACTTTTGCTTTTATTATCAATTAATTAAACTTATTTTTTCATATTCTTTTTTCATTTTTTCCTTCTAATTAACTATTTTATTGATATATTTTTTCTTCAATATTTAAAAAGTGGCAATAAAATTTGTGACGAAGGTGCATCAGGCTTAGGTTCTGGTTTAGCAAATTGCATTAATCTCTCAAATTTGTCACTTAACCTTAAGTAAAAACAGTTTATTTGTTTTTGATTGTGATATTTTGAATTATAAAAACTAATTTAAAACAATAAAACTCTCTTTTCTTTTCCTTTATATTGTGCTTGCTTTTTTTTTTGTTCTTTCTTTGTTAATTTAATTCATCATTTTATTTTTAACTTTTGCTTTTATTATCAATTAATTGATCTTATTATTTCATATTCTTTCTTCATTTTTTCCTTCTAATTAACTATTTAATCATATATTTTTTATTCAATATTTAAAAAGTGACAATATAATTGGTGCAAAGGGTGCATCAGGCTTAGCTTCTGGTTTAGCAAATTGCATAAATCTCTCGAATTTTTCACTTTACCTTGAGTAAAAACAGTTTATTTGTTTTGGATTGTGATATTTTGAATTATAAAAACTAATTTAAAACAATAAAGATGTCTTTTCTTTTCCTTTTTATTGTGCTTGCTTTTTTTTTGTTCTTTCTTTGTAAATTTAACTCACCATTTTTTTTAACTTTTGCTTTTATTATCAATTAATTGATCTTATTATTCCATATTTTTCTTCATTTTTTCCTTCTAATTAACTATTTAATCATATATTTTTTCTTCAATATTTAAAAAGGTAGAATGAAATTGGTACAAAGGGTGCATAATACTTAGGTTCTGGTTTAGCAAATTGCATTAATCTCTCAAATTTGTCACTTTACCTTGAGTAAAAACAGTTTATTTGTTTTGGATTGTGATATTTTGAATTATAAAAATTAATTTAAAACAATAAAGCTCTCTTTTCTTTTCCTTTTTATTGTGCTTGCTTTTTTTTTTTTGTTCTTTCTTTGTTAATTTAACTCATAGTTTTATTTTTAACTTTTGCTTTTATTATCAATTAATTAATCTTTTTATTCATATTCTTTTTTCATTTTTTCCTTGTAATTAAATATTTAATGATATATTTTTTCTTTAATATTTAAAAAGTAGCAATAAAATTGATGATGACGGTGCATCAGGCTTAGGTTTAGGTTTAGCAAATTGCATTAATCTCTTAAATTTGATACTTGACTTTCGGTAAAAACAGTTTATTTGTTTTTGATTGTGATATTTTGAATTATAAAAACTAATTTAAAACAATAAAGCTCTCTTTTCTTTTCCTTTATATTGTGCTTGCTTTTTTTTTTTGTTCTTTCTTTGTTAATTTAATTCATCATTTTATTTTTAACTTTTTCTTTTATTATCAATTATTTAATCTTATTATTTCATATTCTTTCTTCATTTTTTCCTTCTAATTAACTATTTAATGATATATTTTTTCTTCAATATTTAAAAAGTGGCAATTAAATTGGTGATGAAGGTGCATCAGGCTTAGGTTCTGGTTTAGCAAATTGTATTAATCTCTCTAATTTGACACTTCACCTTAGGTAAAAACAGTTTATTTGTTTTGGATTGTGATATTTTGAATTATAAAAACTAATTTAAAATAAAAAAGTTCTTTGAATTTATTTGATTTATTTTTTATCTATTTTATTCGACTAATGTTATTTTTTTTATTTATTTATATATTAATTTAAGAAACAATTTTTAATTTAAAAGTTTATTCTTTTTGATATTTAATAAAATTTACACAAATTTATTATAAAATTTTAGCTCAATGTATTAATCATAAAAACTCAAAGTAATAAGCAAGTGTCTTAAATCAAAAAGATTAGTTGTCTTTCAAAAAAAATTCTGGTGATAAGCAAATGGAGAAAAAAGGAAGAATAAATATTAAATGTTTAAATAATTGAATATTAAAGGTTTTTTATTTTTTATTATTTTGAAAAAGTTTTTTAACCTAAAATATATAAGATTTTATTATTGTTTTTTATTATAAATATCATTTATATTTATTTTTATAAGTAAATAAATTGTTTGTAAAAATAAAAAATAAAAAAATTAAATTTACTTAAATAAATTAATTCCTCTTAAACAAACTCACATGTTTCTCAAAAAAGGATCAAATAATTTAAAATTTTTAGATGTAAAAAATTATTTATTTTTGAAATTATAATAAATTAAATTATTGATAACAATTCTATTATAAAATATAAAAACAGATTTTTTAATAAATAAATAAAAATCTATTTCATAATAAGTGGCATACAAACCATGAAATTTTTGTATGGCAGCTTGCTATAATTTGAGATATTATAAAAATTCGTAAAATTACAGAGCTAAAACAGAAAAATCTACTTATAAACATTATTTTTATAATATTTAAGAACATTAAATACTAGAATTTTTTGAAATATGAATAAATAAATAACTGGCCATCTCTAATTCCTATTATTTTTGTAAGTATATGTTTTACATACAAATATTAAGTTTAAATATGAATGTTAAATTAATTTTTCTGTGATATCTATATCTTCATAAAACAAAATATATAAATTAATATTTGAAAATTAATATATTTATTTGTTCTTTTTATCCATTTACAATTAATTAATTAAATTTCATAAATTGTTATTCAATATTTTTGAAAAAAAAAATAAATGATATATTAGATTAATATATATAACAAATTAGAAGAAGTAATTATTAATTTTTTTATTAATATCCTTTAAATTTATATAAATTAACAAAAAAAGTTTTTAAGCTCTTCACTATCATCTCATTAGGTTCTCCATATTAATCTATAGTATATTTAATTTATAAATATTATTTTTATTATTATTAATATTTTTTATAAATTTAACTTTCAATTAATTTAAATAAATAACTTTTATTATAAAAATATCATAATTATTTATTGATTTTTATTAAAACAAACATTTTTAGCTATTTTAACTTAATTTTCATTTTATTTTTTAATTATTTATTATTTGATATTTTTTCTACATTTTTTGCTATTAAAACTTACATTTAATAAAATCAATTTATTAATTTTTGGTTTGTAATATTTTTAATTATAAAAGTTAATTTAAAACATTAAAGCTCTTTTAATTTATTTTTTCTTTTTATTATGATTTCTTTTTTTTTTCATTCTTTTTTAATTTTATTAATTAATCTTATTATTTCATATTATTTCTTCTTTTTTTCCTTCTAATTAACTTGAGTGAAATGCCTATTTAATTTATAAAAGGTGAAATGTAATATATCTTAATATCATAATAAATAAAGCTAAACTAGCTTAAAACTGATTTATTTTAGAGTTTTTAGAAAGCATTCACACAATGCAAAATTTGAAATATTATTCACTGTATATTCTTATATCATATTTTTTTTTTTGAAAAAGATAAATTTTGAAAAATTTTACTAACATGTTTAAAAATTTTTAAAAATGAGTGACAAAAATACCCCTATGGGCGAGACTTCTTATTTTACCATATATATTGAACTAAAAATTGTAATCAATCATATAGCTTTTCTAAATAAATATTGATTAATTATATATTTTTAAAGTAAATTATTTAGTTGCTAGCTTATTCATTTTTGAATTAAATTTATGTGGCTAACTATTTTATTAATTTTTTATGTATTTATTTATTCATTGCAAAAATATTAATTAGATAATACTAAATGCTACATTGTGAAAATAAAAATTTATTTCGTGGTTTTTCTTTGATTGATTCTGATTTTAATTATTTTCCCTGAATATAAATTTCAATTCTTTAGATTAATTTTTCCCACTTTCTTTTTATTTATTAAATGCTTATATATATTTATGAAGTCTATAAAAAGGCTTTTTGTATTTTTAGTTTGAATGCCAAAATACAAATTGATAGTAACAACAAAAAACCAACAACATATAAAATTTATTAATAACATCTATAGGCATTAGGACAACTTTTTTGAATATGTTATCAAATTTCATTTTAAATTAAAACATTAATTATGATAGAAATATATTAATTATCTTATTAAGCTTCTATTTTTAGGTGGGCGTTTTTGTTTATAAGCAATTTTTAATAAAGTAACTTGTAACCTCAATCAATTTATCATCTTTTAGGGTTATTTTGCGAATTATTACAAATAATAACAATATTTGGTTTTAAGAAAGTTATCAAGTTTTATGGTAATTAATTCTTATCCAAAATATATTTAATTGTATTTTTTACCTTGAATAGCTTACAGTTTTTGAAAAATCCATCAAAATTTAATTAGAAGTAATATAGTTTACATTTTATATAAAAATTAAGAAGATTTGTTTGTATTAAGCATAAACATAGTTAATTCCCTTAAACAAAATTTTTAAATATTTTAATTTTATTTTATTTAAAAATATAAAAATAACAATAATATTTTATATAGTAATTTAAAACTGGTAAACAAACGAGCAAAAAAATAAATATATAGTTATTTTTTATTTTTAAAAACATGCTTTAAATATAATTTTTAAGATCTTATTTTTTGTTTAAAAATACTTCTACCTATATAATATTTTGTTATTTGTATATAATATTTGTAATATAAAATTACTTATGTTTATCAAATTTCTTATTTTGAAATCTATTTAGTTAAGAGAAATCTTCTTTGTTACATAGAAAGAAAGGACTATAAATTTTTAATAGTTAGGAAGTAGTTTTTACTTGAATTTTATTTGATAATACTAAAAGAAAAATAATTGAAATATTGTTTGATTTTAATAAAATTAATAAAATAAATAGGCGTGTAAACAAAATGTTGATTTTTGATGTTTTTTGTTTTTTTTTACTCGCAATACCTTTAATAATTGCTCAATGCTAAAGTAATTAGATATTCAATATTATTAGCTAATAATGTAGTTAGTGTCATGCAAATTGTTAGACTTGCTTTAATTTTAGCGAGAATTCTTGTTTAATCTGCAGATCAGGTCTAGTAAAGAGCTCTATGGACGTCTTTGTTTGTGCTTAAAGTTGTTAGAACGGAGAAACATAAGATTAGAATTAATAATGTATTTAATGTAATATAGTTGGTTGCATAGAATGTAATGAATATTAGTAATGTATTTAATGTGACATTAATTTTGAGCTAGATGCTATTAGTAATTCATGTATATTTTAATCAGATAATTGTTAGTCGTAAGTAGGATTTGCTAAAATTCCATATAATGCGAGTGATTGCTATTAAAGTTGTCCTTCCACTTATTATTCAAATTTTGATTAAAAAGTGTGCTAAAAAACAATTTAATGCCCTTCAACTGAAAATAGCTCTAATTATCAACTCCCTTAAAGAGTTCTCTAAGTTGAATAATTTTAAACGAACCATTATTTAGTTAGGGCTAATCAATGTACATTTGCACTTGTTGATTCAGATTGGAAAATAGTTTCAGTATAAATTCTTTAAAAAATGTATGATTATGAATAGTAATATATGCTTAAAGGTGAAGAAATTTAACAATAAAGCTTCATGGTAGGATCAAAGGCTGGATGCATAGCAGGAAATAAATTAACAGTTTTTGATTTCTAAACTTTTTAGCTATATGATAAAGTAGATTATAATTTTGAGGATGATAATGACTATATGCATTATTATATTTTATATTTAGATCATATTAATTAAATTGTCTTTCTTTCTTCTGTAAGTAGAACTTAGATATTACGTTATGATATTAAGCTCAATCAAATATATACAGAGCCATCTTTTCCTTAATATCTTAAATATATGCTTTAATTTTAATAGAATTCACAGACCTTTTATTATATACAGATTAACAACACCTAGTTGAAGGTATATTATATTTGAAATTAATTCAATTTTATTTTTAATTATATTTTATTAGTAAATTAAGCTTCTTGATGACAGAACTTTAGAAATTTAAAATATTTTAATTGAATTGCCATCCTCTTAGAGTTAAATATAAGTATATTAAAAGAATGATTATTTAATATCTTATGCTTGGAATAATTTTAAAATATTAATACAGAAAATAACAATTTCGGATTAATAATTAGAAGCAAAAAATATAGAATCAGTAGAGCTTTATTTTTAGGATTGCATCAGATATAGCAATTTATTAAATTCAATAATTCGCTATAATATCTCTAATTTCAATTTAGATTTGATAGTATTAAATGTATATTCAGATCAAGTAGTCTAAAAAACAACTTTATTTTCAACTCAATTAAATTATTTTGAGATTTACGAAAATGAATAAAATAATTCAACATTTTTAATTTTTATATCAGATAAATTACAATTGTTAAATTTGACTAATTATTTGACTAGATTTTAAATAGGTGAAACAAATTTAGCTAATTTATTAACTTAGACAATAAATTCTACTCATATAACAAATATTTCAAAAGTCACGAATGTTATATTTTAATAATTTAATGTTTTGGATATATTTGTTTAGCAGATAATACAAATAAATACTTATTATTATTAGCAACTTAGAATAAGATACAATTTATCAGATTTTAGTTATCAAATTAAATACTTAGATCCTAATTAGTATTAATTAAAATATAATGAAGAATTAACAATTTTTAATATTTAATAAGAAAATAATTTTTAAATTTTTTATGGAAATTAGAGAATCAATTCTTAAGCTTTAGCAATTTTAAAAATTAAGTATAATTTACAGAATTTGCAAAAAATTCCAAGATTAAACACAAGATATTTAGCTTTGCAAACAGATAATTACTTTTCAAATTTCGATAACATAAACATTATCAATTAAAAATATATTGTGCTGAGTAAGGTATTTAATCAAACTGTTTATGAATACATCATTGAAATTTCTTCCTAAAAATAAATTCTAAATTACACATATGATTAGTTATATCCTTTTAGTGATGTGTATTTTATAGAAAAGAGAAATATGTTATTAATTTAAAATATACCATAGATATTTGATTTATCATCAGGATAATAGCTTATTAAAAATATATAATACTATAACTTTTCATTACAATATTTCATAATTATAAATGATGACTATATTGTGTATTTAGCAAATAGTTAAGTTAATACTATTTTATACATGATTGATTTACAATAAGCTTCGGTGTAGCAATTATTTGATTTTGGATAAGAATATGGGATTAATTTTTGGATTATCAATAACAACCAACAACCATTAATTACTTTAAATGATTTGATTTATTTTTAAATGGATTAAAATAAATGCTAACCGTTTTCTTTAAGCAAAAAACAGCTTGTTTATTAATTACAAACAATTTAAATAGATCCTTCTAAATGCAAATCCTTAGTTTATTAAAAAACAGGAGAAATATTTATTTTTTACTATTCAAATATTTATATTTACTCTTTCGATCTTCAACTTTTAGATGTTCTTAATTAAGGAATTTAATATCCATTTCTAGATTTTAAATTTTTGGATTTAGTTTATAATGAAAGATTTGTTTTTTATTATGACTAAAATTAATTGTATAAATTTGATATGGAATTGAAGTAGTTTTCTTCAATAAATTCTGATTCAGATTAAAAAGAGTATCGGACAAAGAAAATAAATTTCTATCCTTTTGATAATCTTTTATTTATAAAAAAATCAAATAATATTATAGATACAAAAAATATGATAATAGTTAAAAATTAATAAGAAAACAATAACTATCTTGGAAATATAAGTATTGATAATGATACTGAATTGCATTTATTCTAATCGAATAATGATATATATTGGCACATCAATTTGTTTAATAAACCTTTTAGTGTATTTAATTTGGCATAAACATAAAAAATATAAGATACAGCACTTGAAATCAATTTAATAGCCATTTACGATAATAAAACTAATGAGATAATAATTTATGATGTTACTAAGTCAATTTAAGAAAATATATATATTGAAATGAACTTTAAATTTGATTTTTAGATTACAATGATTGACTGGAGTCTTTAGATCTTCTTGTGGATAAACAATAATACAATTTACACATTTAACAAAACTTAAAGTTCCTAAATTTAAAAAATTTCTACTTTAGACTCTTAAATTATAGACTAAAAGGTGTGTGTAAAATAGCAAGTAATAATAGTTAAGACAGCTAGTTTAAATATTTACTCAATCTCAGTAATTTATTTAAAAAATATTTTAACATCTAAAATGATTTTATAATAAAATAGATTAAAACTCAAACTACTCAGTAAATTGATGTTATTTCTCAACAACCATATTCAGATTTGCAATACTATCTTTAATGTGATGAAAATCTTGTTATTATCTACTATCCTTAAATTTAAATATTTAACTTTGTCACAGGAATCAACATAATGACATTTAATAATGTATAATTTATTTCATTTCTTTCATTTTTTTAATTTATCTACAATTTAATCAAGATAAAATTTAATTTTAAAAATATTTTTACTCAAGATTTTAATTTTTTATTAATTTCTTTAGATAATCAATACTCTCTACATACAATATGTATTTAAAAAATGCACCATACCTATTTATTAATAAAATTTAGATATAAAATTTAATATAAAATTTTTGAAAATTAAAAAAATCACCCATACTCAGCCAAACTACTGTACAATTTTTGCAGTGGACTCTTTCACAGTTGCCTATAAAAAATCAATTTTATTAATAAATTATTTATTAAAAAAAAAAGGTAGATAGCTTTGATCAATTTTAAAATAGTTTATAATGTGTGCCTTTGGTAAATTTATCTTAATAGTTGATTGTTTATCTTTATGATTAAGCAAACAGTTTATTTAAATTAGGTGACTATACGAATTTTTCATATTTATTTGAATATAGATTTAATAATACAAACTTGTTTTATGATTTTAAATTTTCATAATTACTTGCTACAACTGGATCTGCTAAAGTAATTAATTCAATTAATATTCCTGGGTAATGTGAATTATAAACATATAAAACCAACAGAAAATTTTATAAAGATGCTATTTATTTCTATGAAAAAGGATAAAAACTTATAGTTGTAGATTTGACTCCTATGATATATATTTTAGATTATTCTTAAAATAATTTTGACTAATGTAATACTGATATTTAAAACGTTAAAGGAATATTGATGGATACAATTTAAAATGTGATTTTTTTATATTCAGATATGTTTATATCCACTTATTCCTATCCTGACATATTATTTATTGAAACTTTTTCTATAAATTATTAAAATGGTGTTGAAATATAAAATGTTTATTTGAATACCTTTTAGTAAACTTTGATTGTTTAGACTACTTAATAGATTGTTGCATTTGATTTATAAGAAGTATTATATTCAGGTTAAACTAATTTACTCTAATACTAAAATGTCCAAAATATCGTTTTGAATGGAGATTACTTAGTTTCTTATAGTATTATAAATTTATCAATAAACTTATTTAATGATGCATAACTGGTAGACACTTTATTGCTAGAACCTTTTTCATAAAATATTCAACCATATTTTACTGAGCCAATTTTAATAGATTAGAGTACTTTTTTTTTGATTTAATACTAATAAATAAGCATAATTTAAGTTGATTTAATAAATGAAAAATTATGTCTAATTAAAAACATAAAAATTTAGAATATCCCTGATAATTATTTTTATGATAAGTTAAGAAATTAAATATTATTATTGTATGAATAGAATTTCTAATTGAATTATTTGGAATTATCTATTGAAAGTCCTATGGAGATAAATTTGGTTAATTTCGATTAAGGAGATATAACCTAAGCCTTCATATACAATAATTTTGTTGTTTTGCCATCGGCCAACATGATCCAAATATTTAATTTATAAACTAACCAACTTAGTTAAATAAACTTGCTCAGCAATAATTTAATTAAATTTACTTTCAAACTATAAAAGAAATATAGTTAAGGTAGTAAAATTAACTGGTGGAAAATTTCAGTTGATTTTGAAGAAAGAATTAATAATAACGATGCGAATGATGCAAATTTAATTTGTATTGTATCTTAGTAAGAAACTGACTATTAAATTTAAATAGCTGACATATAAGAATTAACCATTAAGCACACACAAATTCTAAAATATATAAAAGTTACTAATATTGTTAATGACCCTATTAGAAAGTTAATATATGTAGTTATTAACAGAGGAATTACATAAGTTTACAACTTTTAATTGAAATTATTAATAACAATAAAAAATTCATGTTTAAAATAAGCTATTTTAAATTATGATACAAATTTTATTTACTCGATATGTCCTAATAGCATCATTATTTATAATGGATTAAGCTTTTAACAATAGTTCCCTGTTATTAATTAAGGGATTAAAGATGCAATCAGTATTATAGATATAAGCTTTAATTATTATTTTATTGTAATTCTAAAAATGAAATACTTAATATTATAATTAGATTAAAATGGCAATAACGTAATATCATAAGTGATAAATCAACCTTTCTCATTTCTCTAAAATTTTAAGCTAGTTATTAACTCTAATTATGCATAACTATAAGTATTAATTTCTAGCTATAATAATATTTAGCATTTCATTTTACCTTTATCTGTTTATGAAAATTGTTCTGTTTAATTATAATATTAAAAAAAGCCTTTAGAAAATATTAAAAATATAATAAAACTTAACTAAATTGTTCCTGCTTTGAGTGATATTTAAGTACTTTCTTTGATTGAAACTGAATATTAAAATGATTAATTCATCTATAGTATTTACTAGTTTGAGCTAGATGAGATTAGTGTAATTTCTTAATAACTTTTCAGCTTAGTTATTTAATCTAGATCTTAAATTAATAAAATTTATTGGTAAAGTGATTTAGTAATACTTCCAAATATATATAGCTTGATCATAAGATATATGAGCCTTTTTATAATTGACCCACTTACTTTGAATTTAAATAACCAAATAAACAGTTTATAAATATGTAATATAACATTATTTGTTTAGGAATAACTCTTTATATAAAATATAGAAAGAGTGTTTATATAAAATATAAAACTTAATTATAATCAAAGTAGCTCGAACAAAAGCTAGATTTTTATAACTGACTGTCAATTTGTTGTAATAGAAAACATGCAGTTTGAAAATTTTCAAGATGTTAGTTATGCAATTAGTTTAATGAATAATTAATAAATAATAATTAATAAAATCCAAATATTTAACATGTCTTTAACTGATGTATTTTACATCTACAACAATACTCAAGTAACAATATCAAATATTTAAATAACTTAATCAAAATAAACTAATTTATTTGATATAAGATTAGTTAATAATTTTACATTAACAAACTTATTTATGAGCAAGGTTTATGATTCTTAGATAATAAATATTTATGCTAATTACTATACATTTATATAAAATTTGACTGTCATATAAAGCAATTAAGTTTAATTATTACAAATATAACCTCTATAAATTGATCAAACTAAGTAATTTTGCAAATATTTTTATATTCAAAATATGAATATCAGCAAATCAGAAGATATTAAATTGCAGACCGAAGTGAATATCACTCTAATTAGTAATGTAACTCTTAATAGCCTATCTGTGAAATAATATTTTTTTAGTATAATTACAACAGAATTGTTGCTTTAATATATTGATTTATAAGGTATTATGGCAGCGTTATTGAATGAAAGTTCATAATTATTTATTGTAACTAATTTTAAAAATAGTATCATAACCTAATTAACTTGTATTGATTGTTAAACTACAATACTAGGTCTAAGTTAATAATTGATTGATGGTTAATCTTAAATATCATTTTGCAAGTTTTTTAACTCTACAATAAATGACTAAGCTTCACTTATATAATTTACAGAATTAAATAATCTGAAGTTAAATAAAATAGATGTGAATAATGTTAAAATTTAAAGTGATATGTATTCTTCGATTGTTATTATCAAATAATGCAATCAAACATATATTTATAACAGTACCTTTAAAAATAACTGGAATGTTTTTGGATAAGGAGGATCAATATATGCTATTGAAAACATTAACATATAAATACTTCACACTGTCTTTTAGGAAAACTTTTGTTAAATGTAAAATGGAGGAGCTATTTTTATCTAAAACAAAATTACCATTTGCTAACTTAGTATAATGTCAAGCTAATTTATTTAAAATAAAGCTTATGCATCCACAGGAGGAGCCATAAGTCTCATAAATTCAAATTTAATAATGGAAGATAGTTTAATTAAATAAAATTAAGCAGCAATCGGTGGTGGAATTTATTATGAGTAAATAGTGCCAGACTTAATTTTAGATTTAGAAAAAAAAATTCATAGTAAAAACTCAATTATTGGCAATCAAGCTTAACTATATGGCCATAACTTTGGTTCAACATTAAGAAAAATTGAATTAAATTTAGATGATATAAAAGTTCCAAGTTATAGTATTAAGAAAAGTCATCAATAATAAATATAAATTCAGTAGTTTAAAAGTGGAAATTAAATATTCTTTGATAAAATTTAATTGCTAGACGAAGAAAATAATCCTATCTAATATCCTGAGTTATAACTTTTACAATTTGATCATTATAGTTCAAATGTGCAATCTATAATTCAGTAAATCGGTATTTAAATTATATGTGAATAATAATTACAATAGATATAATGTAGCGGAGAGCTATAATCAAAACAGATTATTTCTGATGGATTTAAATTAAATGTTTAAATTATGTATAAACCTTTAACTGAAATGGCTTTATAATTATAATCTAATTAATTTTCTCAACTGATAGATTCTAAAGGAAATACTTACATAAGATAATAGCCATTATCAAAAAGTTTAACAATTTAAATCGAAAGCTGTTCGGTTGGAGAAATCTAAAAGTAAATAGGAGATTCGATTATTTGTGATGAATGCCCTGAAGGTAAATATTCTTTAAATTAGAATGATTTATCTTGCTAATAATGTCCTGACACAGCAATTAAGTGCTATAGTTCTACTATAAATTTAAAGAATGGATATTGGAGACTAAATAATCAAACAGATAATATAATACAATGCATTTTTAATCGAGATTCTTGCTAGCCAGAATCTCCTGAATCAAAGGTTAATAATTATTATTCTGCTTTATTTTTTAAATTTTAAACTAATTTAAAATATATTTTTAAGATCTTACTAAAATTAAAATAAATTAATAATTTATAAAATTAAAAATAAGTTTAATTGCATTAAGGGAAATATAGGTCCTCTTTGCTACTCATGTGATATTTATGGAGATGTTTGGGGAGAAAATTACTCACAGATATTTAATCCTGGAGTTTGCTATAAGTGTGAAGAGAATTTCTTATTAATTTTTCTATATAATTTCATTATCTTCTTGCTTGTGGCTTGCTATACCTTTTTTATTCTTAAAAATATTTTATATAAATTGTAAGCTAAACTAGCATCTTACTATTTGAACAAAGCAGGCATTATCTTTTTTGGTTCAACAAGTAAAATTTCAATTATAATAAATTCTTTTTATTTTATAAAAAAATTTTAAATAAGTTTATAAGGCAGATAAACCTTAAATTGTATCAAAGATACTTACAGATCATCTATAAATAATATCTTTGCTAGCTTCTTTTTAATTTAATTAATCTAATTATTATAAATTACCATTCTAAGTATCTGGGAGTGCTATAAATATCACAAGTAAATCTATAGATTGCTATTTTTCTAATCATCCTGAAATGTAACCTTTGTGGTTATTCTAAATATCTTGGTCTTTTATGCTACCTTTATCTTTGTTGGCTATTTATTTGATAGTTTATTTGCTATCATATTTTATTATAAAAAAGAAAAATATCATTGTTAATTACATAAAAACTGCTTCGATTTTCTTTTATTTATACTTCTTCCCTATGGTCGTTACTCTCTTAAGTAGGTCTATGAATTGTATAAATATTGGTAATGAAAAATATCTTGATTTAGACTTTAATGTGAGATGCTTTGACTCTAAAAAACACTAGCCATATGTCTTATTCTTCAGCATTCCTCTATTAATTATATGGGCTATTTTCATACCTCTATTTTTGTTTTTAAAAGTTAGAAAGGGAAAAAGATAGAAATGGTCAATTTTCTAAGAAATCAAGTATTCTTTTATATTTGCCGGTTATAAAGAAAAATTTTACTATTGGGAATTCGGAAAATTAGTTTATAAGTCATTGTTAATTATAATTTCAGTGCTACTTCAATAAATTGAATTTTTTAAAGTAAAATCTATTTTCATTTTTTTTAGTTAACTAAGTAATTTAATTTTTCAAAAGATTTGCTTGCTGAATGTAGTATTTTTGATATAGTCGTACATCATTTTTAAGTCAAGACCTTATATTATTAGAAATTTTAACAGCTTACTTTTAAAATCTTCCTTACTTTGCTCTATTTCCTTAAACGTATCTTCGATATAATCAAATTTTGTTAATGAGAATCAGGTATTTTACCATGTATTTTTAACATTATTTTTGTTGGCAATAAATATATAATTTATTGTATAGCTGATTATGGGCATAATTTAAATAACAATATCAAATGAAAAAATAAACAGAAATTTTATTTAAGAACTGATTTATATTCTGAAAGTTAAATATCCCAGACTCTTTGAAAATATTTAGATATAAAGCAATCATCGAATTAGATCTTTGATAAAAGTAAAAAGTGTCAAAAATAAAATAAGAAACCTCTTGTTATACTTTAAAAATCACAGCTTCTACCATTAAGAATCTTTTCAAACACATTTCAATTAATAAATTAACTAAACTTAAACTTAACAATCAAATTTGCAATAATCTAATAAATTTGTTCTAATAAAATCTCATGAGTTGAATTAAAGTAATAAAAGTCTTAAATAAAGAAATTAATTTTAAAACATGAGAGATATGTGGGCATACTATACCAGATAAACTAAATAAAGTCCTTTATGTAAGTTAATTAAAACAAATATTTTTAATAAAATTAAAATTAATATAATAATATTAGTATTTGAATCCAATGAAGATAAAACATAGCTTGATACTTAACAAAGTAAATAGTCTGAAAATGATAATGAAAGAATAATGACCAGCAATAGTTGTACTAATGCTGACAAAGTGTTAGTAGAGTTAGTAAATAATAGCCAATGAAGCTTTTTTAATAGTTAATATAAAATAAAATTCAAAAATATCTAGAATTTGTTTATTGCTTTTATTCTAATTTTTTATCTTATTTTTATAATATTATTTTAAATTTAATCTAATAAAACTTTTAAATTAATTTTTATTTTTTAAATATCATTTTTTTGATAAAATTAATTGCTTTTCAAGAATTTTTAAATGGACAATAAAATTTATTTTAGGAATAGCTTTAAATAAATTTTGAAATTTTTTAAAGTTTACATACACTAACTATAAAGAAACAAATTAAAGATAAAAATTTAAATGATTAAAATATCAGAGAGAAAATCTAATTTTCTTTATTAATTTCAATAAATTTCTAGGCTACATAATTTCTTACACTACTTGATTAACTAATTTCTCGATTGTTGAAAAAACTTCCAGGAGAATTTATTTCCCAAATATCTGCAACATGCGTCTACTTAATTCAATTTAATTTAATTTATATTTTTAATTTTTAGCAATTTTTATATTATAATCTCAGGATTAATTTCTATTGAATGCTAAAATGTAATCTAAATAGATTTGAGTGTTTAACTTAGTGATACAAGACAATCTAATATCTATTATGTGTTTTTATGAAGTTAGAAGCATATTGAAATATTT
Organism: Tetrahymena thermophila SB210; assembly: GCF_000189635.1. NCBI lineage: Eukaryota > Ciliophora > Oligohymenophorea > Hymenostomatida > Tetrahymenidae > Tetrahymena > Tetrahymena thermophila. The sequence goes on along the minus strand of NW_002476267.1, from coordinate 6,897 downwards.
TAAACCTTCAGTTATCTTAAAGAAGAAAAAAAAAATTAATAGACAGTTGTTATATCTATTATTTCGCTATTAGAGTCAATTCCTATGTTAATCGACTTTAAATTATTTAAAGATAAAATAAATTTATATAAATTCAACATTAATTATTAATCTTTAAGATTATTAAAGTTGATATTTAAAGTTTTTATTTCATTTGGACTTTGCAAATATAGCTCTTTAAATGATTTTAAATTCTTCATTTTTTTATGATTAAATAGTTCTATTTAAATTTTAATATATTTAATAGGTAACAATTTACTATACTCTTCACTATCATAAAAACCTGTTGATGACAAAAGAGGCATTTTTATATAAAAAAGAAATTCATCTAAACTCATAGGTATTTCGTTTTATTATAAAAATAATAAGGGATACAAATAATCATTAAAGCGTTTAGCAATTTCAAATAAAGTATTTTCAAAGATGATTTTAGGGTTTTATTCTATTTTATAAGGAATAAAAGAATTTTTTAATTCTTCTTCTTATAAAAAATAAACACACTTACTACAGCTTCCTAAACAATTAGCTTCACAGTGCTAATAGTATCTAGAATACAAAGTTGCTTTTCCCCAGTTAGTTCCACTTTATCTCCATTTCATATTTTTTAAATCTTTCAAATCTTGATTTAAGCTCAAAGCTTTTATGAAATGCTTTGCTCCTCCGCTATATTCAATATGAATTAAATTAAAACAATATATGACGCTGAATAACCTATCATCGTATATTATTTATTCATTTAAAAAAATTTTTTTTGTGTATTTCATATTTTTATTTAGGAAAATGTATTTTTTTCCTGTTGAAGGAAAGTTTAAAATGAAATGAGAAGGATCAATAGTTGATTAGAACAGCTTTTAAGCCCATGTATATTCATATTTCCTTTCTATATTAAAAATAACAGCTTAATCTATTAAGGAAACATCTTCTTTGATATTTAAAAATTTTATTAAATTTTTTTAGGTCTCAATATCTAATTCATCAAAAAAATACTCCATTTTTAAATATATCTATCTTTATTGAATTATTTTAATTTTGTTTGATATATTTTTTAATATGAAGGTATTAAAACAATCTGGTTTTTTAATTAGTTCTTTTAACAATTAGTTTATCTAAATTATTTTAATTAAATAATAATTGCATTCCTATTTTTATTTCCTATTTATTACGCTTAATTTATTAATATAATAATGATAGCATTCAATCTTCTTTAAAATTTTCTTTAGAAATACGATAGATAGGGGTATGTATAATAGACAAATTTAAATTAGTGTCTACATTAATTAAATTAAATAATCAAGATATTCAATTTTTTTTAGAAAATTTAATTTAATAAATATTTATTCGATCTTAATCTCCTTTAAAATGTTTAAAGTGAGTGTCTACATGAATTAAATTAATTATTCATTTATTTTTTTACCAGCTATGAATTGAATATCATTGTTCCAATTCATTTTTATATCTTTATTAAATTATTTTAATTTTATTTGATCGATTTTTAATATGAAAGTATTAAAACTGGGTTTTAAACTAGAACTATAAACAATTAATTAACCTAAATTATTTTAATTAACTATAACACTTAATTTATTAATATTATAATAATACTATTTAAGGCTTATCTTCATTAAAATTTTCTTTAGAAATACGATAGATAGGCAATTAATTGATATACACATTTAAATTAATGGAGCTACATTAATTGAGTTAAATAATCAAAGTATTCAATTTATTTTTATTGAGAGCATTAAATTTAATAAATAATTTATTCAATCTTACTTCTTTTCTTAAATATTCTTAAGAAAAAAAGAATTAAGTATAAAGTTTGCTTTATAAATTAAATGAAAATATTTTGGAATTAAATAAAATAAATACTGTACAATCTCATCAAAATTTCAGATTTAAGATTTCAATATGAATCTTACTTAGTTGAGATTTTAAATCTCTTTTAATAAAATAAAACAGAAAAAAAAAAATCTTCCTTCAAGGTTTGAACACATTGTATATAAAAGAATTGACAATATAATATATGTAAATATTTTTGAAAATTTATAATTTTTACATACTATTTGCTTGAATAAGAAAGAAAACAAATTATAGATAAAATTTAAATGATTTATATTTCAGACAGACAGAAAATCTAATTTTCTTTATTAATTTCAATTAATTTATAGGCTACATAATTTCTTACACTTCTTGATAAACTAATTTTTCCATTTTTGAAAAAACTTATAGGAAAATTTATCTGAATTATCCAACTATCTGCAACATTCTATTACTTAATTCAATTAAATTTCATTTATATTTTTAATTTTTAGCAATTTTTATACAATAATCTCAGGATTAATATTTATTATTTACTAAAATGTTATTTTTATAGATTTGACTGATTAATCTAGTGCTACAAGACAATCTAATACCTATTATGTATTTTCACTAAGTAAAAACCATATTGAAATATTTTAAACCTTCAATTATCTTAAGAAAGAAAAAAAAAATGAATAGTCAGTTATATTTATTATTTCCCTATTAGAGTCAAATCTTATGTTAATAGACTTTAAATTATTTAAAGATAAAATAAATTCATATAAATTCAACCTTAGTTCTTTATTTTCAAAATAATTAAAGTTAATATTTAAAGTTTTTATTTCATTTCGACTTAGCAAATATAGCTCTTCAAAAGATTTTAAATTCTTCTTTTTTTAATTATTAAATAGTTCTATTTAAATTTTAATATATTTAATAGGTAAAAATCGACTGCAATATTCACTATCATAAAGACCTTATGACAAAACACAGCTCGTTTTAATAAGAAATTCGTTTAAATTAATAGGTATTTCGTTTTACTAGAAAATTAACAAAGGATATAAATAATCATTAAAGCGTTTAGCAATTTCAAATAAAGCGTTTTCAAAGATGAATTTAGGGTTTTATTCTATTTTGTAAGGAATAAAAGAATTTTTTAATTCTTCTTCTTATAAAAAATAAACACACTTACTACAGCTTCCTATACAATTAGCCTCACAGTGTTAATAGCATCTAGAATACAAAGTTGCTTTTCCCCAGTTAATTCCGCTTTATCTCCATTTCATATTTTTTATGTTATTCAAATCTTGATTTAAGTTTAAAGCTTTTATGAAATGCTTTGATGCATTTAAATATTCCTTTTCGGTCCATGCTTTTTTTTTAAAATCAAAACAATATATGACACTGAATAACCTATCATCTTCTATTATTTGTTCATTTTATTAAATTTTTTTCGTGTATTTCATATTTTTATTTAAGAATATGTATTTTTTTCCTGTTGTAGGAAAGTTTAAAATGAAATGAGAAGGATCAATAGTTGATTAGAACAGCTTTTAAGCCCATGTATATTCATATTTCTTTTCTATATTAAAAATAACAGCTTAATCTATTAAGGGTGAATCTTCTTAAATATTTAATAATTTTATTAAATTTTTTTAGGTCTCAATATCTATAAATCTAATAAATTAATTCTAATCCATTTTATGTATATCTTTATTGAATTATTTTAATTTTGTTTGATCTATTTTTTAATATGAAGATATTAAAACAATCTGTTTTTAAAATAGAACTAAAAACAGTTAATTAATCTAAATTATTTTTATTTAATAATAATTGCACTTCTATTTTTATTACCTATTTATAACACTTAATTTATTAATATAATAATAATTGTTTTTCTTATTTTTCTTCATTAAAATTTTCTTTAGAAATACGATCTAAAGGTGTCTAATAGACAAATTTAAATTAGCGTCTACATCAATTAAATTAAATAATCAATGAATTCAATCTTTTTTCAACAGCATTTAATTTAATAAGTCTTTTTTTCAATCTTATTCTCTTTTAAAGTTTCCTCGCAATACTATCAAAGGTACAAATAGCTTAAAAATAAATTTATTAATTACTAAATATCATAATGAACCTTTTTTCCTTTAAAATTGTCTTTCAAAAAATACTATATTCAGATCTATATTAATTATATAATCATTATGTTCCTATTATTTTCGTTAAACATAATTCTAACAAAAATCTTTGATTAACCTCTTTCTCCTTTAAAATTTACAGAAGTCAGATAAAAATAATTAAAATGAGTATCTTCATCAATTAAATTTATTAATTATTTTATTTACTTTTTTACCAGAAAATTAAACTTTTTAATTTAATAAAATTCTTATTTTTTCCGGACTAATATCTCCCTACTTATGAAAATATAATAATTGTTTAAAAATAAAATGCAAGGGTATTTGTATCTTTAGTATGAAAAAGATATTTTTATATATCAAAAATCTAATTCTAAGAAAATCAGAAAATAAATTTTTTAAAAAGAGGTAATCTTTAATTTAATTATTATTATTTTTAAATATCATTTAAGTCATTACTAATAAATTGTTATAAAAGAAATTTATTAATAGTTATTGCAATTTCACATTTAATAATTTTCTTTTATTTTAATCAGAAGAGATCTTAACTTTTTTATTTAAATTCCTTTTCTTTACCCTCTTAAGAATAATTTATTATTTTTAATATTGAAAAATGCAATAATTGAATTCAAAATGTTAATATTTTTACAAAATAAATAAACAATATTTTGATTAAAACATATTCAAACAAAATATTAAATAAATTTATTTTTAATATTGATATAATTTTGCTAAGTAATTAATTATAAACATTTTCTGATCAAATACTAAAGTATTATTTAACTAATCTCTTCATTTTGAGAATCTTAGCATATAATTTGCCTTCCACAGCCTTGCTGATATTATTTTTACTTTTATATCAACAAAACAATTTTTAAAATTTAAATAGAAAGAAATGCTAAAATAATTGAATTATTGCTTTAAATTAGAAATATAAATTCAGTAAATAAATAAATAAAATTAATAAAATTAAATTGAAAAAACAATAAATTAAATATAATCAAAAATTTTGTTTGTTTTCTTAATTATATTTTAAAGAAAATTAACAAAAATAAAATAAAGTAAATTAAGTTTTTTACAAGATAGAGAAATCTAAATAATTGAGTTGATCTATTTTTGATAAAGTAAAACATATACTTTATGCTTCGTGCTATTCAATTTAGTTATTGCTTTTAATATTTATTTAAATTTTAATTAAGTGTTAAATCCTAAAATAAATAAAATAAAAAATTTTTAAAGATTTAAAATGTTTAAAAAACAAAACAAATGAGTGAGTGAATCTTTAAAATATTTTACTCAAGAGTGAGAATTAGCATCGAAATTCTATTTAACTTTATAAAAGTATTTTCTAAATCTGAGATATTGAAACCACCAATTTAGTTGCAACTATTTTATATTTTTTAAATGTAATTAATTAAATTACCATTTAAATATAAAAAAAATTATTGATCAAAAAATAGAAAAAAAAATTAAAAATTTAGTTAATTAAACCAGAATAAGAACAGCTTTTTTTAATATTAATCTTTTAATTAATTAATTTGTACGTTGAGTAGGTATAACAATGTTTTTTAGAAATAAAGGTATAATATAAAATAAATTTTTTTTATTGTTAATTTATTAATAATTTCTTTTTATTTTTATTTTAAAATCCTCCTCTTTTTGCTCTTAAAGTTTACTTAAAAATATATGAACAAATAAATCCAAAAATGAAAATATAAAAAAATAGTTAGTTTTCTTACAATAGATGAAGTTTCAAATACTTGAGGCTAATACACTTTGTCAAACCAGAAATTAAATTTAATGCACCTTCAGCACCAATTTAATTATCACTGTTTATATATTTAAAATTAATTTAAATATTAATTTATAATTTAAAACTCAAGCAAAAAATGGAATTAAAACAACCATATAAAAAAATAAAAGAGAAAACAAATAATAAATAATATTTCCTGCCTAATAACAGGCAATTAAAATTGTTTTTACTTAATAAACAACAAAAGTAATATTAAAATAGCTTATTAATTTACTGAAGACCAAGTTTCAGATTTTGAAGGTTTGGTAACTTTACTAAAGCAAAACCTATATCTGAAGCTCCTTAGTTTCCAATTTAATTGCCTCTTTTCATATTTGAAATAAATAAATAATTAAATAATTAAATAGGATAAAAAGTTTGATGAAAAATAAACTATATAATAAATGTAAAAAAGATAAAATAGTGAAAAGACCTAAAATCTTAATTATATTAGGTCAAGTGAAATAATTAAATAATAAATAATGTTTATTACTGAAGGCTAAGTGACAGTATTGATAGATTTATACAGTTCACTAAACCATATATTAATCCATATGCACCAATATCATTAATGTTACTACTACTTTAAATATGTTTTAACCAAATTATTTGTGAAATTAAAAATATTAAAATAATTACTTGAAAAAATTTATAAAAGTTAAAACTTAGATTGATTAAATTATGAAAGGTAATTAAATTTTTAAATTAAAATAATTAACAAAAATTAAAGTAATTTATTATTTTTATATTTATGTTATTTGAGTTCTTATCAAAGACAAAATAATTAATAATGTTTATTTACAAAAGAAAGATTTCCAAATCCTACAGATTAATGCACATTGATAAAGCAGATCCTAAGTCTGAAGAACCTTTTGCTCCAATTAAATTGTTATTTATGCAGTCGCTAAAAATAAAAAAAAGAATACCAAAAAGAAATTATTTTTAAATTTTTATAATTTGTTTAATTAACTTATATTTATTTAACAAAAGAATTAATAAAAAAATTAATTTATACAGAAACATAAGCTTCAATCTTTAAAGGCTAATACATTTTGCTAGCCCTAGTGCTAATGCAGAAGCATTCTATTAGGTTACTTGGCAATAACTATAGTATAAAAAAATCAATAA
>NW_002476268.1:0-5602 GCF_000189635.1 Tetrahymena thermophila SB210 | reverse complement strand
CTTCTATCTAATGTAGAAGATTGACTACATAAGGAGAGCCCTTGCATTAATTGAGCATTTTGATTTCTTGTTAAACTTAGCCTAAAATAACTTGATCAACATTGTCATTTGAATCTTTAATATCAATTCGTTTGATAGCATACCTCTTGTTAGTTGATTTTTCCTTTGGTAATACGACTAATCCTTGAGCTCCTTACCCTAAAAATCTGAATTCATCACATCCTTTTTGCGATAATTCGCTCTTCATATTTTTGTAAACCATATTCTAGGTTTTACTCAATGTAGGTTCATTAATATCAGAAACTTTTAGGATTTTTAGAATAAATAATGATTAATTCAGCTTAAACTTAAAAAATATTAATTGATAGAAGGCCTTAAATTTCAAAAATATGATAATCTAATAGTTGGATATCATCAAATAATTATGTAATTAAAAAAATGCAATTTACAAAGCAACTCTTATTTTGAAGCATTTTAATACCCTTATCTGCATACATCTATCTAATTTTCTATATATTTTGGATATGCTGAAGTAGCTTCAACTTTACCATTTCGTGTTGCTATTGATTTTAGCTGATTTATTCCATTAGATCTACCTTATTTTACTAATTATTCTTTACCCTATTAATTTATGAAAATTGAACATATTTTCAAAAACTTATTTATCTATATTTATAAAGCAAATAATTTTTTATTTAATGCCAAAAATAATTAATTTATATTATATATTGCTAATAGATAATCTAAAGGATTAGATTTAAACCAATAAAATCTATTTCAAAAATATTTTTGTCCGTTCGGTACAAAATAAGGTTGAACTTGGAGACGTGTTGCAACTAAGTCAAAATTATATTTAGGTCAGTTTTTTCTCCTCTTTCACTTTTAACCGAGGACTTTTTCATAATTTAATGTCCATAACAAAATAAAATTAAAATTTAAAAATTCGATACCTCTATATTCAATAAATAAATTTAATATGCAGCCCTATGCTAAAGGGTTAATTATTCTATCATTTATTGCAAAATTAATGTTTTTTTATTATAATTTTAAATTTATTATGTATAATATGACTAATAACAAATAAATATTATATTTGCACATGAATTTATTTATTATTAAAAAATATTTTAGCACATGCATATATAATGAGAAAATCAATAGTTTTTTTGATAAGAAAAAGATATAAAATTAAAAAATAGTTAGTTAGTTAGTTAGTAAATTTATCAAAAATCAATTCAGATTTTCATAGAAAAATTAGTAAGAAAAAATTCATCAAAACGAATGAATGAATGATCAATTGTAAACTTTTTGCAAAATGAATGAACCTTAAGGAAATAAAAGGAATATTTGTTAAATGAAATCATAGTTATATAAGTAAGTATTAAATGGGAATGAAGAATACAGATTTTATGAAAAAATGAATGTATAACCAAATTTAATTTTTCATATAATATTTGAATGAAATTTATCCATTGTTATATGATCACTAAAGTGATGAAATTAACAAAATGAATAAGATACATTCATTTATTTTGTTAATTAATTAATTTTATAAAAATATCTTTATTTATAAAAGTCAACATAATTGATTTGAAAAACAAGAAAAAGTAAAACAAACATCTTTCCTATCTTTTTTAATTAATTGTTCATAAATTCAATTATTATTATGAGCTTATCTAAATTCTAAGCAAAACTATTTATAAAACCATTCATTTAACACCATGATATTTGAGCGTGCCCATTAAAATTTAGGTAAAAACTCTAGCTAAGAAGGACTTAAATTTTTCATTTTACTTTTTAGGTTTTTCAGCTATTTATTCTTCTTCTTCTTCATTTTCATCATCAACATCCGAATCTTCGATTATGATCTTTTCTTTATAGACATAGAATTGATTGTAAACGTCAACAAGACATGGACAAATGCTTAATATTCCTAAGTAGATCGAACTCTTTCAAAACTGACTCTTGCTCATTCGGTTAACTTCAGTTGCATCGAACAATTTTTAATTCTAGTTGTTTTTTTGAGAAATGTAGTGAGTGTTTATAATACTTTATAAAATTTTAGAAGAACATAAAGATTCTATTATTATCGATACTGCAACCCTAGGTTTTTTTTGCTATTTCTTCAATTTTTTACTATATGTTCATTTTAAGATTTGTTGTTTGGTGACTATTGAATTTTGCTTACTTAATCTAGATATTTTTTGCTGACATTTAATAGTTTTTGATTATAGTTATTACCTTTTCTTAATTAATATGATAAAGATTTGAAATAAATAGATTGTATTTCAACTTAAATATTCTACTAACTTTAACTAAAACCTTCATTGTTTATGTAATGAATTTAAATCTGCAAATAGCAGTCAAACTCATTGCTTTTCCTATAATTAAATTAAATAAGCTTGCCATATTTTAGATCTTTCTAATATTTAAATACAAAGTAAATATAGTAAGTAAATAAAAAAAGTTATTCATAATATATCCAAATCAATAGGAATTAAATTCAATATGGTATTCGTTTATTGTCAGCAAATAGATTAATAGTAGTAAATATTTTAAGAAAAATTCTATTTAATATAAAAAAATTTTTATATTTTTGTAAAATATACTTATTCTAATGAGTAATTAAAATATTATGTTATAAATTTTATTGCTACAAAATGGCTGGAATAAATGAAGAAAAAATGGCTGAAATATAATTAATCGCTTTCTAATTTAAATATAAAAAATACTAGCATAGTTATTTAAAATATATTTTTATTCTAAAATATTTAAAAAATTTATTTGTTTTATCGCTAAAAATAATTTAGGATATAATATATTTAGTTGACAGTTAAATTGCCAGTTTAAAGGTACTTATATTCTTTTTAAAGTAAAAAAAATATTAAATTATTTTATAAATTAAATAAAAGATAAATATTTTATCAAAAATTAGTTTTAGCTTTTAAAATAAAATTAATTTATCGCTGTTAATAAAATAAGTAGAATTATTTATTTATATTAAAAAATAATTTTTTTTGTATAGGCTATTATACAAAATATTTTAATTTGCATTAGATAACAATTCTATTATAAAAATGAAATAGATTATAATATTATTATTATTATTATTATTGATTTGAATTATTATCAATTAGCTTTAATTAAAAAAGATGTTAGTATATTTGTAGATCAGTGATTAGGCACTTTGGTTAATTGAAAAGATATTCTGATAAGAATAATCTTTTAAAATAATCAAAATATCATTAAATATCTTTATTGTTTTTTGCTTTCGCTCTATATTTAATTGCTATCACAAAAATGTACAGTAAAACATGTCAAAATTTGGAGATAGTTAAAATGAACAAAAGTTTTAATCATAAATTTAACTTTTTCATAACAAAATCTGTCAATATGCTAGAAATATTTACTTTTAAGGAAAAATATTGCTTCAATAAATACATGGTATTAACAAGCATCGCTGTAAAAGCATATTTTAAGATTAGTGAATAGGATCTTTGATTAGATAAAATTAACTAAAAAACAAAAAATTTTGATAAAAACTATACAATCCTTTCATTTAATAACAATATTAATTAATAGGACTTTTAGTCTATTTTTCCTTTTACAATATTTTATCTAATAAAAAGAAAAGTTGTTAGTATATTTAATAAATAATAAGCAATAGCTAAACAATATTGTCATTTGACAACAAGTAAAAAATAAGTAGCTAATATCTTTTACTTATACTTGATTTTCAAGTATGTTTTATATGTAATATATTATATTTCATAAAAGCTTTAAAAAAATTTATAAATATTAAAATTTAAAAGATTTTACAATAGTAAATACATACATTTAAAGTTAATTTATTTTAAAACCCACTAAGTAGTATATTTATATATATCTATTTACATATTTATTTATCATTCATATTATTGTAATTATTTAGAGATAAATTTTATATAATACAATACTATGTTAATATACTTTCACATAAAAAAATGATTATTTTAAATAATTTATAAAATATATTATAAATTTAAAAAGATGCTATTTATATATGTTGCTATCTTATCTGTTAATAATAATAATCTAAAAATAGAAAGTTATTAGTATATTTGAAAATTAATTAAGATATCTTCTTGATTTTTAGCCAATTTCTATTGATAGGCAGTTTTGCTCTAATTTCTTTTATTATTAAGCTGATTCTCCTCTTTATATAGAAGAAACAAAGTGGTTTTGATATATATAAATTTTACATCTCTATAAAAACCTCTGTTTTTAGTAAAAAAGCAAACCCCTCAGCCTACTTTAAGTAAGTCAGTACCCCAGTTAACAACCCCAGTCGCATAGCGAAAGTGAATAGCAAAATGTCTAAGAAAGTTCAAAACGAATTAATCGAAACTATCTCAATCAAAGTATCCAAAGAATGCTAAATTCAAAGATCAGCAATAAAGGAATTAGTCAAGTTGATGTTCAGCTAGAAAAAATACTTCAAAAATTTTGAGTACTTAAGCAGTGGCGCTTATGCTCTTCTCTTAAAGGCTTAGAATTCTTAACAGAATCGCCAAGTAGCTCTCAAATTCATAGGGAGCTCAAACCAAGAGGACAAGAATGGAATTGAATCTTTGAAAAAGGAGTATGAAATGCTTCAAAAGTTTAGCCAATCAGAATTTTTAGTAAATGTATATGATTGCTTCTATTTAATGGAAGAAAAAGAAGATGAAGATGCTGATGGAAACGATATTATCGTTTAAACTGAAGTAAAATCCTTCTTTGTAATGGAAATGGAGCTTTGCGAGAGTAAAAAAAATCACATATTTTTCATCCATTTTTTTTTATATTTCATTTTTTTAAAAACGTCTGAAAATACATAAAATAAGATACATTTATACTTTTTATTGACCTGGCATGGCTTACGCATCACCATTTTAAAAATAGGTAATTATATTTTTTTTTCTAAGTCTTTTTTTGGTTTTGATAGTTTAATTAAAAAATAATAGATTTGCGCTAAGCAGATTTAATTAATTTAGAAAATGTAATAGAAATTATTTAATTTAATATAAAAATGTTAATTTTAATTAATCTTTTAGGATTCCCCATAATTAAGAATTTTTCATTTATTTTGATTAAATTTTTCAAAATTTCTTAATTAAACCTTCTAGAAGATTAATCTATCAAAATTTTATAATCTATTTTCCCAATATAATAATTTAATTTTTTATTAAAAATTTTTTATAAATATTTGTTTTTATTTTTTACATTTTAGATAATTAAGTAAAAAAGTTATAGCAAAATACTATTAAAAAATCTAGTTGTTTGGAAACGACTAGATAAATGAATGACATTATATACATTTATTTATAAATAAGTAATTGTTTAGCTTTGCTTAACTCAGCTAAGAAGCTAATTAAATAAATGACATTCATTTATCTAGTCGTTTCCAGAATACTGATTTTTGAATGGCATTTTGCTATATTTAATTTAAAAATATGAATTAGTTATTAACTAAAAAATTAATTAATATTAACTATCCATCCAAAATTTTATTACTTATCTTAAATTCAAAAAAATAAAATTTTAAAACAAAAAAAATCTTTATAACTAAAAAAATTTTAAT
>NW_002476269.1:0-3403 GCF_000189635.1 Tetrahymena thermophila SB210 | reverse complement strand
TATTTATTTATTTTATATGAGACTTTTTGGTTAAAATAGTTGTTTCAATGAAATTACCTCATTCTATTTGAATTTAAATTTAATAAAATTTATTTTTAATTTAATGATTTAATATCTTTTTATTTATCAATTGATAATTAATTAATTAATAAATAAAAAAATATTAACAAATTAGTTACTTCCTATGCCAAATAATAATGAATTAATTTATTTATTCTTTCATTCGTTTTTTCACTCTATTGAGCTATCTAATTAGAATTAATCGTAAATTTTACATGCTAATTGTATAATTTTATAAAATAAGAATTTAATATAAAATGAGTGAAAATAAAGAAAGAAATAAATAAATAAATAAATATTGAAGTAAAAGGTTTAAATAAATATATAAATGAATGAAAATAATTAGATAAACAAACAAATAAAGAAATAAATAAATAAATTTACTTCCTATTTTATCATATTGAAAATGAGTGATGCTTTAAATTATTTAGAATCAATCAATCTTAGTATCAAATGTAATTAAACCAAATGAATTAATTGATTAATGAAGAATAAATTAACTACTGCCTATTTTTTATTTATTTATTTTTTTATGTAAAATTATTTTGGAATGCTTTTTTATGCTTTATAAATATTTTACAGACTATTTATTTTGAGTATAAATTTCATAGAGAATCGTTAAAGCAATTTATAAATTTTCTATCAATGAATAAATAACTCATTTAAATAATTACTCTCCTCTATAAATAAAAAATATAATTTATATTCATCCAAAAATATCTTTCAAAATTATTACGTCACATCTCTATTCATTAAATTAAAGATCAAAGTGTGTTAGTTAATTAGTTAGTTAGTAATTTAGTTAATTATTTTGTTTTTTTAATTAATTAATAAATTAATAAGTTAATCAAGCTATTTTTTAGAAAATCATCCAAAATTATTACTCGCTATTAAAATATTAAGTTTATTTATCATTTTTTAAATTAATTTACTCAAAAAATATTACTTCCTATTTTATTTTAAATTTTATTGAGTATTTGTCTATCTATCTATCAGTTTGTTTGTTTGTTTGTTTGTTTGTTTGTTTATTTGTCTTTCTTTATGTATTTATGTATGTATGTATATCTGTATTTCTTTCTGTCTTTCAATTTATCTATATCTATCAAAAATTCTCAAAATATTACTTGCTATTTTTGATAAAGAATGGATTTATTTTGGTGATTGGAATTAATATTAATTATATTTACATCCTATTTTTATTAGAGTTGATCCATATTTAAAATAAATAAATAATCTTCTTTAATTACCATCTATTTATGTTTAAAAATAATTTAAATAAGTAGCTAAGTAATTTCGTTAATAAATCAATAATATAATTAATTTATGAAAAAATTACCCGCTTTTTGAAATAAAAAATTAATTTAATTCTCTGCTTATGACTAATAACTAAAATAGTTTACATGCTATTTGATATTATAATATATTTTTAAAATTTAATTTATTTACTCAAAAATATATATTACATTCTATTTTAAATAAATATGATGCTACTTAATCAGAATCTTCAATCAAACATAATTGAAAACATTAATTACTTCCTATATCGAATTTGAATTTAAAATAAATATTATAACTAAAATTTATTATATTATATTTATTATTACTTTCTATTTACAAATATGATTTTTTTTGATAAAAGCATGATTTAAAAATAGTTTGAATCTATCTATTACTCCCTAATTTTCATTTTAAATTAATTAATTAATTAATTAATTAATTAACTTATTAATTCCAAACTATTCTTATTTTAATTATTTATCCTTTCATCCATTAATCTATTAATCAAGTTAGATAGCTTACTAGTTAAATAACTAAATAACTAATTAATTTATTAGCTAACTTATTAACAAGCTAACTAACTAACTAACTAAGTAAATAAGTAAGTAAGTAAGTATGTTAGTAATAAACTAAGGGAATGAATATATAAATAGAGAAATATTATTCGAATTTATTACTGGCTAAGTTGATTGTAAATAAAATAAACTTTGTATCTGAATTTTCTATCTAGCAAAAAGACAGTTTCTAAAAATGTTACTTGCTATTCATTTATTTATTTATTAATTTTGGTATTTATTTATTAAAGACTATTTATTTATTGGTAGAGTTTCATCAAATGTAAATAAAATCTTTAAAAATGAGTGATTGATTAATTAATTAATAAATTAATTACTAACTATTTATTTTTTAATAATAAAAGTTATATAAAATTTTATTATTAAAAAATATCTTTTAATATTGATTACACCCTATTTTTATATGAACATTTTTTTAGCATAGATAAATCCTTTAATATAACTAAAAGCTTCAAGAATATTCATTCATTAATTAATTACTCACTATTTTTAATATAGAAATAAATAAATAAATTCAGCATGCATATTTAGATCTAAATAAAATTGTTCATGAAATTTAACAAACTAATTAATTAATTACTGTTTGCTGTATTGAATATTAAAATATCAGAATGCAACTTAGAATATAGAATTCTACAACAATATTAATTAATTACTGTCTATTTTTTAAATAAAAGTAAATTAAATATTATTTTTCAATTTAACTAAAATAAATCAAAATATTAATTTATTATTTGTTATTTTTAAAAATAAATAAAATGAATCTAACATCTTTTTTTAAATCTAAATAAAAGGCTTCAAGAATATTAATTAATTAATATATTACAGACTATTTTGAATATGTCAAAATAAATTGAGTATTATTTTTATTCTAATTGAGCATAAATTAATTCATTACGCTCTATTTTGAAAATTAAAATATATTCATTAAGTAAGTAAGCAATCATGGAAGTAAGTATATAGATTTGTATATTTATCTTAATCTAAATAAAATGCTTCAAGAATATTTATTAATTAATTACCCCCTATTTTTAATTGAAAAATAAATTAAATATAGATTTATTTTTTAATCTAACTAAAATTTTTAAAGAATATGAATGAATGACTGGCTATTTTAAATTAGAAAACAAATTCATCAGGAACCTTTAATCTTACTGAAATTCTTCAATCAAATAAATAAAAGAATTACACCCTATTTTTAAAATTAAATATAAATTGAGCATGCATTTAAAAATCTAAATAAAATAGTTTGAAGAATGTAAATTAAAATAATAAATAAATTACCAACTATTTAGAATATGAAAATGAATAAATAAATAAGTTCCCATGTTTATTTAAATCAAAAAAAAAGCGATGATTTTTTCTTTAATAAATAAGTAATTAATTATTACATCCTATTTTTAATTAAAAGATAACTAATTATTTTAAATTCTGAGTAAGTAGATTGATTAATTGAAAAGTTGAAAATTAGCTAATAATTTACAGACTAT